>NC_066585.1:319630809-319773309 GCF_024323335.1 Lathyrus oleraceus | reverse complement strand
AAGAACAGAAGCAGTCTTGGTCAGAAGCCAAGAAAAGACATGGTAGGTCTTAGAAGTAAGAAACCTCAACTTATGGGAGTCAGAAGGAAATGAGAAGTATGACAAGAGAAAAGTTCAATGTTACTGTTGTAAGAAGTTTGGCCACTTCGCTGCAGATTTTTGGTCAAACAAGGAGAGGAAATCGAAAGAAGCGAATATAGCCAGAAGTTCTGATGATGAACATGTGCTATTAATGACTTCTAATTCTGATATTGTGTCTCTAGGAGGCTGGTGGTATATGGCCACTGGTTGTTCAAATCATCTTATTGGAAATAAGAAATGGCTGGTTGGTTTTGACTCTAGGAAGAGGACCAAGATCAGATGTGCTGATGATAAATATCTGAATACTGAAGGAATGGGGAATATTAGAGTGATTATGAATAATGGCGAATCTATGTTAATTCAGAATGTCTGGTATGTTCCTGGCATGAAGAGAAATCTGATGAGTGTAGGTCAATTAATTGAAAAGGTATCTCAGTTACCATGAAGGACAATCTTTTGAAGCTGTATGACTGTAATCAGAAGCTGGTTATGGAGTCAGAACAAGGATGGAATAGAATATTCAAGGTGAATGTTAAAACTGCAGACTTTAAATGCCTTAGCGCAACAAGTATTGAGAAGGAGAGTGAGTTGTGGCACAAAATATTTGGTTATTTGAACTTTAGAAGCTTAGGGCATTTGAATTTAAAGAAGCTGGTACGTGGAACTCCTGCAATTAAGAAACGAGAAATGTCATGCAATGTGTGCATGAGAAGGAAACAACCAAGATTGCCATTTGCATCAAAAGTAGCTCCAAGAGCAAATCATGCTTTAGGAGTAGTGCATTCAGATGTGTGTGGACCCTTTCCAGAACCTTCACTAGGAGGGAATAAATACTGTGTCATTTGTGGATGAGTTCACAAGGATGACAAGGGTATCCCTTATAAAGTTCAAACACGAGGTGTTTGCTGAATTTAAGAAATTAAGAATCAAGGATGAGAAATAGAGTGGTCAGACTCTGAAGATTCTCAGAACTGATGGTGGAGGTGAGCATAACTCTACAGAGTTCACAAAGTTCTGTAAGGAAAATGGAATTGAGCATGAAGTGTTTTCTCCATATACTCCTTAACACAATGGTCTTGCTGAAAGGAGAAACCGAACTTTGATTGATATGACAAGGAGCATGCTAAAGGAGAAGAATCTTCCTAACACTTTGTGGGGAGAAGTTGTTTCCACTGCAACATATGTGCTCAACAGGTGCCCAACTAAGAAACTGAAGAAAATTATTCCTTTTGAGAGGTGGAATGAAGATAAGAAAAGTGTCAATCATTTCAGAGTATTTGGTTATGTCTGTTATAAACATGTTCCATATGCTACTAGAAAGAAGTTGGATGATAGAAGCAAGGTGATGCTATTGATGGAGTATCACAGTACATGTGCTTATAAGCTTTATTGTACATTCACTAATAAGGTTGAAGTCAGAAGAGATGTTGTTGTGAAAGAATCAGAAGTATGGGATTGAAGCAGGTCTCAATCCAACTCCGGTGAAGAGTCAACTTCTAAAGATGTTGATTCTGATTCTGAAGATGAGTCAAAGCCTGTAAATGATTATGAGAGTGAGTCAGAATCAGAAGGCGAGAATAATCCTGAGGAAGAATATGATTTTGATCCATATTCTGATGGTGATTCAGATTCTGGTGGTAGTACAGATTCATGAATATTCCAAATTCTAAGGGTGGTCATGCTTCTGAAGTTGATACTTTTGGAGTTCTAGCATCTGATATTGTTCCGAAATCGGAAGGTTCTAAACAAGCTCAGAGGCCACAAAGGATCAGAAACATTCTGAGAAGGTTTGCAGAGTTTGACATGCTGTAGGATACTAAAGTAGATTCTGAAGGGGAAGTTATTCAATGTGCCATGTTAGTAGGCTCTGAACCCGTGAGTACGGAAGAAGCTCTCAAGAATAAAGTATGGTTGAATGCCATGAAAGAAGAAGTTGATGCCATTGAGAGAAACAAAACTTGGAAGCTGACAGAACTTCCAAAGAACAAGAAAGCCATCAGCGTGATATGGGTTTATAAGGTGAAGCTAAAGCCAGATGGATCAATTGGTAAACACAAAACAAGGTTAGTTGTGAGAGGTTTTCTGCAGAAACCTAGGTTAGATTACTTTGAAATGTTTGCGCCTGTAGCAAGACATGAAACAATCAAGTTGGTGATTGCGATAGCTGTTAATAGGAATTGGTCTCTGATGCATTTAGACGTGAAAATTCTGCATTTCTGAACGGTCCATTATGTGTCATAACCTCTTGGATTTGAGAAAAATAATCAAGAAGGGGTGGTGTACAAATTACACAAAGCATTGTATGGACTGAAGCAAGCCCCTAGAGCCTGGAATCCGAAAATTGATTCATTTTTCAAGAAGCATGGATTTCAAAAATGTGAGAAGGAGTATGGTGTGTAAGATCCCAATTTTGACCCTAAGATCCCTCATGCTATCTCATTATATGCATTAGCATTGAGACCATACCTTGACATCCTCCTTACCCCTCATCCATTGGGTTTGTATTGGGAGAGATCTCCAAGCACTATGTGATTGTATCATACTTGTTATTTTATCATTTACTAACCAAAATACCAAAAATATGTCTTTCCATTTGTCTAACTCTTTTGTAGGTAGGGCACATGATCACCTTTGATTCATCAAGTTCACATTTAGGGTTTAAGACCCTCATTGCTAAGAGCTCAACCAACAAATGATCTACAATGGCTCTAGGAATCATATATGAGCCCCCATGAGCTTCACATGTTATTTTGATCAAGAATTCTTCAAGAGTTTGAAATTGGTTTGCCTTGGAAACCCTAGTTCATCTGGGTATCTTGAGTAACTCCTTCAACAAGCTTCTTCACCAATTGATCAAATATTTCAAGGGATACTCCAAAATTCATCATCTTATGCATATATGATCTCCCATGAGTACCAAAAGTCAAGAGGATTGCAAGTTAGCAAGTTGGTTGATGGTGGTTGACCAAAGGAATTCATCTGATCAAAACCGGAGTCCCCTACACCCTATCTCCTACACTTTTTATCATATTAAAATGCTTCCAAGAGAAACCTTAATCTAAATGACATTCCAAACAAGTTTCATGTTTAGGTCTAGAGCTATTTTTGCTTGAAAAGTCATTTTTTATGTTGAAAGATTATATGTCATTTTGTCTAAATCCTAATTTAGAGGTCAACTTCCCAAGGCCATAACTTTCTCAATTTTTATGAGATGAAAGATTTCCAAGTTTAAAAATCAAATTCAAGGTGTCTAATCCAACTTTTATGTTTGGAGAAAGAGCTAATTCAACTTTTATGAGCATTTGATATGAGGATACATTACAGGTCATTTTGGACCAATACCATTGAACAAGTGATTTTCCTCAACTTCAAAAATGCATAACACATTCATCTCAAATCCAAATGAGGTCAAATTTGTTACCATTTTGAAGGATTTTGAAATAGCTACAACTTTTATGAATACACTTTTCTCATTTGAAGCTCACATAAAAATTTAGCCAAGGTGGAATAAGTGAACATATGGCTTGACATGTTAAAATTTAACCATTGAAGCTCACATAGAAATATTTTTGATATGTTAAAATTTCCAAACTTCCACCTCAAAATTCATCATGATACAAGCTTCAAATGGAAAAGTGTTCAACATAAGAGTTGTTCCTCTTGATCTAACCTTTCCAAAGAGTCCAATTTCACCCATTTTAGACAAGGTTTGAGTGGTCTGCGCATGGCTTGAACATGGCATCATCATTTGGCAAAGATCAAACTTCAAACAGCTCTACACATTTGCCTTGCATTCCAAGTTGCATTCAGACTCAATTACACTTGATTATGGACCTAAGTGACTGACTTCATGGGCCTGTACACGCCCACGCAAGCATGCATCATACATTACCAAATTTGGAAGTTGAATTTGAAGGTGTAGATAACACTTGCTACAACTATAAATAGATGCCTCTAGCATCAAAATTAAGGACCCTTGTGTGCCAACTTTGCTCCAATACCTCAAACCCTCACATTTGAAAGGATAAACCCGAGAATTTTCTTTGAAAATTGAGTTTGAATCTCACTGTTTGGAGATTCAAAACTCCAGGGATCCAAAGCTTCTGTTCAATTCTAAACTACGTCTGCAAGCTTCCTGAGTAAGATCAAGCAAGAATCAAAGCAAGAGCAATCGAGTTCTGCACAGCATTGAAGGTATTTTCCAGATTTTTCTTCTCTTCGATTCTCTCTCAATTCTCATCAATTCTCTTGGATCCTTGGTTGTCTGAAGTCCTACCAATGTAGGCAAGAAGATTGAGTTGCTTTGTGGCTAAATCGAAGCAACTCGGTTCATGTACCTTAAATTTCAACTCCATGTATCTCTCAATATACTTGGAGTTAGGATGAATTGAGGTCAGATTCGTGATCAGTGCAGTTTTTACTTTAAATTCATGTTCTTCTTTTTTATTTTTGTGATGGTGATGAGTGGATCAGTCTGGCCAAGGTCGCCTGAGAAGATGATCGGTGTTTTTGCGCCGGTGATGAGCTGGACTGTCCAGAGCCACATGATCCTTCCATTATGTTTTAATCACGAGTGTTAGTTTTAAATACCATTTGTGTGGCGCGCTGACTCGTGTACATGGTGGAACACGCGTTTGGATCCACTTGATCTGCCACCTCAATTAATGAGGGAGATCAAGTGGTCCACGTTTTTTCTGAATATTTGAATTTCATTTTATTTGTGTTATTTTCATTAATTCATATTAATTTTAATATTGATCCAAAAAATATGAGAGTTTCACCAAAAAAAATTAAATAAATCCCTCTTTTATTTTCTGAATTAAAATTATTTTTTGGATCATTATTAATATTTTTCATGATTTAATTTATTTTTTGAATATTTTTAATTGTTTAAAAATACTTTTAAGTTTCCAAAAATTATGAAAACATTTCTCCAAGGTCCTTTGACATTGTTTGACCTATGATAAATCTCATGGTCATTTCTTTGGTATTTTTATGAGGTTTTAGGAAATTGACCAACCATTATTTAATTTAATGCATATTTTTATTATTTTTAATTATTTAAATGCCAAATTAATTGTGTAGAGCCATTTTAATTGACTTTGTGAGTTTGAATTGTGTTGTTGGGCCTTGGTCAAGGTTGATTTGACTTTGTTAGGTTAAGATCATTGGATTTAGGGGATTGATGGAATGTACATTCCATCTCTCAAAATGAATGAATGATCTTAATTTGGTAAAAGTCCTCCTTTGACCAATTTGTGTTGAATCCATTCCCCCCCCCCCTCTTCATCTCATTCCCCTTCTTTATTTATTCATATCATGGACCTATGATATCTCTACATCCTAAGGCTAGTTGATTGCAAAATCAACATGAGTATGGATGAGATTAGGTCCACCTCTTTGCATATTCTTTTTGTGTGTGGTTTGTTTCATGAGCATAGTCCATTATACTATGTCTCTAACATGCATTAACACCAAAATTCTATTGCCCGACCTCAAATAGTTGTGACTTCTACATAAGTCCAATTACAATTGCTTAACATAACACTAAATTTGTGACGCAAAAGGAATAACATTCTAGTTAGTGAGATTGTAAGTCTCCCCTCTTTCATGGTATTGTGTGGAAACTTTGTCTTTTTTCCTTCCTTTAGAAGATGTCTTGGTTCAAGGATTCATGCTTGTGATAAGTGGGTTGATTGTTCTCCAAAGAATGACTTAAACAAAAACAAAAAAAAAAGCAATACTAACTTCTAATCAACTAACAATTAACATTTAATTTCAAGTCATTTACTTTTAATGTACTTTAATTTTTAAGCTTTATTCATAGCATTCAATTTGTTTACTTTAATGCTATTTTCACTTTGCCCATTTGGGCCATATTTTGTGATATATTATGTTTGTATATGCTTGCTTGTTTGTCTGGTCTTTTGACCAGAATGTACATAATAAGAACAAAAACTCTAAAAAACATTTTGTGTGGACTGTTGGTTTGATCTGAGACTATTGGACTTAGAATTTAGGCAACACTCCCTATGCAAAGGACTTGGCCAATGCCAACTTTCATGATACCAAGTGTTTGTGAAGTGAACATTCATCTGATACAATATTGAAGATCCATTTGAGTTCATCTGCGGTATGATCATTGTGAAGCTGTTATTTTGAACCTATGTCTAATGCCATCTTTTCAAGTCATCTGATACATGAGGAATCTTGAAGAAGATCATGGAGTTGCTAAGCCTGGATGTGGCTATCTTTATTTGATGCCTTTCTCTTCATCTTTCTATTTGTGTATTGATATTGCTTGATTCTAAAGTTCAAGATAAATTTGGGTTTCTATATGACATTCTTATCTATTAGATTGCAGCCCATTGGTCAGATCTTTTCAACTCTTAACTTTTAAATTTTGTGCTTAGGATTAGTCTCTTAATCTCCTCCCCACTTATTTAATTTCAAAATCTCTCCCTTCTTTTAAATATCTTTGCTTGTGTCTATTTTCTAAACTTAGACCATATTGCAAACTAGAAACTTTGGACTTATGCCATTGCATTTTCAAATTTCTTTTCTTAAATAAACTTGTAAATAAATTTAACTATACTTGACATAAAATTTTCAAAATCCAAAAATAAATAACACTCATTTAATTCATTTTAGGCCTTTTGTGCCTTTGTTAAACTTAAATTTTATTAAAAGCAATGCACCCACTTTGAAATTGATACTACGAACTACGAGGTTTTGATCCCTCATTTTATGTTGGTACGTAGGCACAAGTTCGAAGGTCTTGTCAACACACAAAAATATAACAAATGAA
This sequence comes from Lathyrus oleraceus, assembly GCF_024323335.1. NCBI lineage: Eukaryota > Viridiplantae > Streptophyta > Magnoliopsida > Fabales > Fabaceae > Lathyrus > Lathyrus oleraceus. Next base: position 319,766,420 of record NC_066585.1, on the reverse strand, counting down.
TTATTTTCTCATCCCCCCCCCCTCTCTATTTTATTGCAAACATAATTTTATACAAAAATACATATGCGCACAAGAAAGGACTCCTTAGGAGTACCTATGACACTTTGGGTGCTAACACCTTCACTCTGTGTAACCAACCCCCTTACCTATAATCTCTGGAATTTTATTAGTTTTGATTTGAAAACTTCTTATCTTTTGGATTTTGTTCGTACTTTTATCTTTTCCCTTGGAAACAATAAAAGCGCGGTGGCGACTCTGGTTTTACTGACGTCTTGCTTATCCATAGCTTGATGGTCATGAATTTACCGCTACAGAAATTAAGTGGCGACTCTGCTGGGGACTAGTCTCCAGTGGGTTTAGCCTACTTTTTGTGTGTATATAATTGTATATTTGATATTTGTATATTTGTTTATATGATATAATCTGCTTGTTGTGATTGGTGATCTCTGAGTGGTGAGATAAGTTCTAACTCGAACTTGAGTGCAATTAAGATAGGAGGATGGTATAGTCATGTTCGACTTGTGTGGAGTAGTCCTTAACAAGTTGGCTTGAGACCTATCTACTCAGTGGAGACCCTTTTGGAGTTAGGAATGTCACACAAGTTATTTGTGGTTAGGCATTACTATCTCCGATTTGGGGTCCAAGAAGCTGACGATCGTAGAACATTTAACCCCTTTTGGACTATTTAGGACGTAGCGCAGAGACTTTTCAGGTGTAGACTTGATAACAGTTGTTACACGATACTACATTCAGACGAGTTTCTCTTGAGAATATTATGGGTTGATGAGTGTAGAGGGGTATTCGTTACCTTATGGTTTATTGACTAAACTAAAAGTAAACATACAATTCGAGTTGCCACCATACTTTTATTTGTCCAAAGGAAAGGCTAAAAAGCGAACAAAAGCCAAGTAAGAAGTTGTATCAAATCAAAAACTAATAAAAATGTCAGAGATCTAGGTAAGGGGGTTGGTTATGGAATGGGAAGGTTTTACGCACCCAAAACATCCTTATTACTCTAAGGGAACCTCTTTTTGCAAATATGTGTTGTAGGTTGGTATTTGTGAAAATATGTGCAAAAGATTGGGGGGATGAGAAGAGAATATATTATATCTACAATTTTGTTATTTGAAAGGATGAACCCATTGCCTACGTACCATCACAAAGGTAGGATCAAAACCTCGTAGTTCAGGGTAAAAATCACAAAGATTGGTGAATTGATTTGATCAAAAGCCTTAAGGTCTTTTGTTATCAAAGGGAGAAAACTCAACCTAAACCAACAATCCACCATGTGAGGAAGGCTTCAACATACTAGTGAGGGGTTAACCCTATAATAAGTATGGAGGACTTATAATCCAATCACTAAGGATGAGGTGAGGTTTACATCAACCACTATGATAACTCAAACCTATGACTAATGTTTATGAAAAGGTTTTAAAAAAGGTGGCCATTGGAACCACAAAAATCGACTTGAAGTGAGTTGTATTTACAAGTTAAATTTATTTACAAAATATGGTCAAAGTTGGATTAATGTTTATTCACAATGAGTATTTATGAAAAGATTTTGAAAAGTCAAAGGCATAAGGCCTAGGTTTCTAGTTTGAAACAAAGTCAAAGTTTGCACAAAAAGAGTTTGGCTTGGGTTAGAGTGAGGAGAAGAAGAGAAGGGCTAGTCCTAAGGCATACAAAGATAAGAGAGAAGATAAAACCCTTGGAGTTCCTTTTCTTGAGATCATAAAGATGATTCAAGATGCTCCTTTCCTTTGGATTTAGCAAACAACAAGCAATCACACAATATTTGGATTCAAGCTCCTAGGATCTCCATTTTGCTTGTCTCTCATAACTTGGCCACTCATGACAATGGTCCTCTTTACTATTTCAAGATGGAATCCCTATCACACAAGAGCAAACATCAAAAAATTCATAACACAATAAGGGGAATGGACAAAGAATAAGTTTTGGAAAGGAAGTCCTTTGAAGTCAACTTTGACATTTAGCATTCTAAAGGCATGAGGCCTAGTTGCTCTTGAACAAATTTAGCATTCTAAAGGCATGAGGCCTAGTTGCTCTTTGAACTCCTTTAAGCATAGGTAAGTCCTAATTCTAAGTCCTTTCTCCTTTTTGCATTGGGTTCACACAAGACAAAAGCAAAACCAACACAAGACAACAATATATTTATATACAATAATAAGCTCAAATGAGCAAAAGGAAAATGGCATAAACATAAAATATGTGCTCAAGTGAGAAAAATGAAAAGGCAATATGAATAAATGAACAAGAAGTAAAGTGCATTAAAGTAAATTGTAAGAAATTAAATGCTCAAATTAAAGTTAGTAATTAGTATAGTTATGTTAGTTGGTCATAAGACAATTTAGCGCTATGTTAAGCAATCGTAAGTGGACTAATGTAGTAGTCACACCTATCTGAGGCCGGTCAATAAAACTATAGGAAAATAAACACAAGTTAGAGATCATGACTAGTAAGCCAAGCTCCTTAAACTTGCCATGCCAAAAGAAAAGACAAAGGGCTTGTATGGACTTTAGGTTTTTTGCTTGACCAAGAAGCAACCTATCTTGGACACAAAGCAACTCACTTGATCTTGGATCAAGTTGAGTTTGATTTGGATCAAAGAAGGTTAAACCTCTCATTTGTCAAGACCAACCATAAGACATTAACTCATTGGCCAAAAATAAAAAGAAATGGGATGAAGATGAAATGGATGAAAAGAGAAATCAAATGTCAAACATAATTGGTCAAAAGTGAATCAAATCATCATCAACCAATGCTAAACATAAGAGAAATGAAGATCACAAGTCAACAAGTCAAACATATTTTTTTGGTATTTTCGAATTAAAAATAAATGCAAAAATAAAATGGGCAAAATATATGGTCAAACCTCAAATTTAATTCAAATCAACTTCAACAAGTCCAATTAAATTCTCATAGGTCTAACATGGTCAAATAAGCTTTGACAAATTTTTCAATAATTTTTGAAATCAGAAAATATTTTAAAACAATTAAAAACAATACAAATAACACAATATGAATTAAAATCTCAAACCAATTAACAAATTGATGAGACTATTTTTCATTGACTTATCATGATCCACATGTGTTAAGAAAATATTTTTGGATTTTTCAGATATCAAAAAGTAATTAAAATGAATTAAAAACTATTAAAAACCAAATAATTCACAAAAAATATTAAATGAAGTCACAAAAATAATTAAAAATCAAAATATGAAACTAGATTTTTCAGGAAAATTTTTGGCATTGGTCTCATATTTTTGTGACTTCAAATAAAATATTTATGAATTTTTGAAAATAAAATGAATTAAATGAAATTAAAACAAAAATCATAAAATAACAAAAATGCGCAGCCACTGGATCATTTCATTAATTGATGTGGCAATGATCCTAAGGCTCAGAGGTGTGGTCACACGAATGACCAAAGTCAAGCGCGCTACATTTTGAATTAAAACAAGTCATAACTTTGGAAGGCTGGGATTAAAACGTTTTACCAAGATCCAATGGACCTGAGGCTCCCACGTGGGGATGGTGGTGGAAACCACCATCTTCTCCGGCCAGACAACTAATTTTGGCCACCACGCGCAGGGAATCAGACTTTAATGAAAATGAAAAAAGCAAGGTATCAAAATGAAGCTAAGGTGATGTACATCACCCCTGTAACCATGGATTCTCCTCAATGTTCCTATTTAGAGAGAAACAAGAGCTTGAAGATCATGGTGCTTGATCTGAAATGGCACGATTTGCAAAATTGAGACCACCACTAGCCTGCCTCATGCTTGAGGACTTCAGAAAACAACAAAAACCAAAGCAATTCACATCATATAGCAGGATCTAGATCAAGAAAAATTGAGGTTCTACCTCTGAAATGCAACTCAAACAGCACGAGTTCTTCAAGCTTTTGATCCAATCTTGCTCTGGAAGTGTGATGATGATGCAAGGTCAAGGAATTAAGACTTGAAGATCAACTAATGATGTTGAAATTCAAGCTTGAAAATGAAATAGAAAAACTGAAATTCCTTTAGGTGAGGGTTTGGTTTTAAATCCAGTAGCATTTCAGATCTCCTTGTGGTTGATTTTTGAATGAGCATAAGCTTCAATTTATAGCTGGAATGGATGCAAGGTGGTGTTTGGCTCGTGTGCATGAAACTTGGATCCTTCCTGCATGGGCCTGTACAGGCGCGTGCAAAGCCCAAGAATGAATGGAAATACATGCTGAGATCAAATGTAGTTGAATTGGATGTGCACAAGAGGCTGGACAAGCTTGCATTCCAAGTTATGATGTGAATTGCAAAAATGAGCATAAACATTAAGCTCTTCGAAACTCCCACATGGAAAATCCAAAAATGGTCATGTGAATAATGGTTGGAAAGCTCTTGGAAGAAGGAACAAAAGTCATGTTGGGAAAAAATTCATTTGGAGTTTTGAAATTTATGAAAATTGGCTGTGAAGTTTGGGGTACAAAACATGTCTAGGTTCCCTTTGAAAATTTTTGCCAAAAACAAGCATCTTCAAGCCCTTCTGTTTCAATAATGCAAGCCTCAAATGGAAAAACCTCCAACACCAAAGTTGTATATCTTTTCAATATGATCAATTTAGACTCAAATTGTGCATCATTTGGATTTTTCATGAGAAAGTTATGGGCACTTGAAGTTGGACTTTTTTCAAATTCAATGGCTTTGGTCCAAAGTGACCTATAATGTTTTGTATTATCACATGTGTTTCTTTTAGGATTATGAAATTTTTTCCAACATAAAATTTTAAGTAGACATCTTAAGCTTTCCAATGCAATTGGTCTCACCTCAAAAGAATAAATATTAAAGAAGTTAGGCTCTTGGTAAGTTGACCGAAAATTAGGATTTCAGTCAAAATGACCTATAATGTTTTGAAATGAATGATGACTTTCCAAATTTCAAATGGATTTTTGATGAACATTAAAGTTGTTCATATGGTTCGTAAGAACATGTTTTCTCTTTGGGTCATCTTCATTTGACAAACACATCACAAGTTGTGTCTCAGTGATCCTCAGTTTAGTCAGATGACTTGACTGGTCAATTTCTCAAGGCCAAACCTCAAATCTTGATGAATGAATGATTGAGGATACTAACATAGGCTCATATATGCATAAAATAATTAATTGAATAATTTACCTTGATTAAATTTAATCATAGGTTGAGGTTGCTTCATGAGCAAGGCACGGTCAAAGCATAGTTGAATTAGGGTTTCCTTGGGAAACAATCCTTAAGCCCTTTGGATTATCTTGATCAAATTGGAAAATTTGAGATACTTGGGAGACATATATGATGATTAGGAGCTTTTTGGACCATTGTCATGCTTGTTCTCATCTTCATCTAGCCACTTCATTGAGCTTAGGAGCCTCCTAGGAGCACATGATCACTTGAGCTTCAAAACAAAAAGAGTTAGTGACATATTTTTGTGCTTTTGGTTAGCAAACAAAATAAGAAAAGAAATAATATACCATTAAAGCATGCTTGGTGGTCTCAAACCAACTCACATAATTCCCAGCCCTAAGGTTAAGAAGCCACACATGCTATGATCCTTGAGGCAATGCAATGAGCAATGATATGATGCCATGAGGGATCTTAGGGTCAAAATTAGGGTCTTAAAATGAGTCAGTCATCCTAACCTGTAATATCCGATAGATGGAATTAAGACTCTGGGAACTTTTCAGAACATGATCTACATGTTTTTATCCTTAGTTCACTCCTTTGGGATGGTTATTACCCCGACTCCATGCTCGCGACTCACAACAAACCCTTGATTCTTGGTTGATCCAGTCAAGTCTTTTCAATATCAATGGAACTTGGATGTTGATAAGGTGAAAACCATAATCCACCCAAATGGAAGATTGATCTTGACAATGACTTGATTCATCCCTTGACCTTTGTTTGTTTGCCTTGTGTGTGATCCTGTAGCGGGGTATTCGTTACCATTAGAGATATTGACTAAATCTAAGGTAAACCATACAAGTCGAGTCGCCACCGCACTTCTATTTATCCAAAGGAATGGTTAGAAAGCGAATAAAAACCTAAAAGTTTTATCGAATCAAAAACTAGTAAAAATGTCAGAGATCTGGGTAAGGGGGTTGGTTATGCAATGTGAAGGTTTTAAGCACCCAAAACATCCTAGGTACTCCTAGGGAGCCCTTTTCATACTTGTTGTAAGGTTGGTATTTTGTGAAAATTTGTTTGTGCAAACATGATTGAAGAGATGAGAAGAGAATATACAAGTTTATTTACATTTTGTGTTTGGATGGATAAACCCATTGCCTACGTACCATCTAAAAAAGATTAGGATTAAAACCTCGTAGTTCGGGGTAAAAAATCTAAAAAATGAGTTGGTGAATTGATTGGTCCAAAAGCCTTAAGGTCTTTTGTTATCCAAGGGAGAAAACTCAACCTAAAACCACAAATCCACCATGTGAGGATAGCTTCAACATGCTAGTGAGGGGTTAACCCTATAATAAGCATGGAAGACTCATTGTCCATCACTAAGGATATAGGTGAGTATTACATCTACCTCAAGGATAACTCAAACCTAACAGCTAGAGGTTATGAAAAATTTGATTAAGAAAGTGGCCATTGAAACCACAAAAAGTATTTGGATGAGTTATATTTACCAGTGAAAAGTATTTACAAAATATGGTCAAAGTTGACTTAAGAGTTCAATTCAAAATAAGTATTATGAAAAGAAAGTTTGAAAATCAAAAGCATAGGGCTTAGGTTTCTAATATTTGAAAACAAAGGTTAAATGTTTGCACAAAAAGTTTTGGCTATGGTTAGAGTGGAGAGAAGAAGAAGAATGGCTAAAGTCCTAATCATACAAGAGGTGAGGGATAAGAAACAAAACCACAAATGGAGTTCCTCTCTTGAGATCATATTGATGATCCAAGTAGCTCTCATCCTTTGGAATAAGCAATCACATAAGCATAAACTCAAGCAATCAACAATCAAATGAACTCTTGAACATCTTCTCAATGTATCTTGGATCCCTCTCTCTTAGAAGCTCAAGGTAATGGTTCCTCAATTTGGATCAAGTTGGAATCCCTAACACAAGAACACACACATCAACAAGTTCTATTAACAATCAAAGAATGGATAAGAGGGAGTTTAGAATATGGTCCTTTCAATGTTCATCTTCAAACTTTAAGCATTCTAAAGGCATGAGGCCTAGTTTCTCTTTGACATTTTAAGCACTCTAAAGGCATGAGGCCTAGTTGCTCTTCAAACTCCATTAGCTTGGGTAAGGTCCTAATATCTAAGTCCATTTGTCCATTTCTTTGCATTTGGTTCACAACAACAAAACAAAATACAAACACAAATGATATATACACAATTATATGCTCAAGTGAGCAAAAGGCAAATGGCATTAACATAAACATGTGCTCCAATGAGCAAAGGAAAAAGCAAATGAATAATATGTACAAGAATAGTAAATTGCATAAATGTAAAGTGCAAAAAGTAAATGTTAATGGTTAATGGTTAATAGTTAGTGTGCCATAAGGCAAATTTAGCGCTATGTTAAGCAATCGTAATTGGACTTACGTAGAAGTCACAACTATCTGAGGCCGGTCAATAATAATGTAGGCAACAACACAAGTTAGAAGTCTTGATTAGTGAACCAAGTTCCAACAACTTGCCATGCCAAAAGAAAAGAGAATTGATCTTGTATTGGTTTAAGTCCTTTGCATGATTTAGGAAGCAACCTATCCTTAATGCAAAGCCATTCATTTGATCAATTGATCAAGATGAGTTAGATTTGAATCAAGGAAGGTTAAGCCTCCCTAATCAATGTTAACTTATCAACCTTTAACTCATTTATCAAAAAGAAAAAAGAAGAAGAAGAAGAAGAAGGAGATGGATAATGGAAATGGAAAATAAAAAAGAATAAAGTGCATTAAATGGAATGGAATGTACCAATCAACAAGCATTGACTAATGACATTGAGGATCATGGTCAAACAATCAAAAACAGAAGTGAGATGAAGATTGGAAGTCAAGAAATGAATAAAATACTTTTGGCATTTTTAATATCTAAAATAAACTTGAATTAAAATATTAAAGAAAGGTCAAACTTCAAAATCACTTCAAATCAACTTTGAAAAGTCCAAGTGATTTATCCCAAGTTCAACAAGGTCAAACAAAGTTTGACAAAAAATTTCAGCATTTTTAAAAGTCAGAAACTATTTTTAATCAATTAAAAATGAATAAAAATGACCTATTTGAACTAAAATCTCAAATAAATCTCAAATCAATTAAAAAATTGATGAGAATATTTTTCATAGATCCATCATCATCCAAATAGGTTGAGAAAATATTTTTGTACTTTTTGAATATCAAAAACTATTTAAAATGAATTAAAAATAACCAGAAAAGAGAAAATTCACAAAAAATATCAAATGATGAAATAAAAAATATTAAAAATCATTTTTAGAAACTAGAATTTAAATGGAGAAGAATGCAATTGGTCCCATATTTTTTGGATTTAAAATGAGAGAGTTATGAATTTTTGAAGTTAAATGAAATAAAAGAAATAAAATGGAAATTATAAAAATCAGAAAAAACCACAGGCGTCTGATCGAGCCTCATTAATTGACGTGGCTGATCAGACGGACGTGAGATGCACGCTTACCATGTACATGAGTCAAGCGCGTGGTACCGAGCATTAAATGAAGTCAAACATAACAAAGGCCAGGATTAGATCGTGGGAAACGCATCCAAGGGTCCAAATTCAATCTGGCAAGAGACGGTGGTGTACACCACCGTCTTCTCCGGCGAGCTTGCATTTTCCGGTGACATTTGCAAGTTTTAAAACCTACACCAAAATGCACGATCTATACACCGTTCGAAAGAGGAAGTGATATACATCACTCCTGTATCACCTACTTCCACTCTAGATTTCTATTGAGAGAGAAATCAGAGGTGGATTTTTGGTGATGTCCAACTGGACTTGCTCGATTTCCAAAATTAAACACACTCAGCAATGGTGCCTCTATAGAGAGGACTTCAGACAACACATTGGCCAAGCAAATAGATCAAGGAACAGAGAGATTCAGAGCAAAAACCAGTTGATCCATACCTTTGGAATGCAGATCTTGAGAGCACAATTATCTTCAACTAATGCTTGCAGTAGGATCTAGTGATGAAGATGAAGCAAGGCCAAGGAATTGTAGGTCTGAAAATCAACCAAGGTAGTTGAAATTCAGATCTGAATTTTTTTAGAAGAAAGTGAAAATTCCTTTGAGTGTGGTTATGGATTTCAATCTTGCAGCATTTCAGGCGCCTTCAGGTTGGTTTAGAATGAATCTGAGCAGCCCTATTTATAGCACAAAGTGATGCAAGGCATGTAGAATTCGTGTTCATGAAGTGAGGGGGCCTCCATGCATGGGCTTGTACAGGTGCATGGGAGGCCCAAATGCAATGGCAAATGAGTGCTCAGATGTAAGCAATATGAAATGGACGTGTACATGTGATTGAATTGGCTTGTGCAATGAGTTTCAACATGTTATGCATAAATGAACCTAAAACTTCACCTCTTCGAAAATGCCACTTGAAAAATTGAAACATAGGCATGTGGGTAATGGTTGGAAAGGTCTTGACATAAGGAACAAATGTTATGTTGAGCAAAAACTCATTTGAAGTGTGGAGATTTATGAAAACAGGCCATGAAGTTCATAGTGCAAAACATGCCTTTGAGAATTTTGCCAAATTGAAACCAACTTCAAGCCCCTCTGTTTTGATGATGAAAGCCTCAAATGGAAAAACCTCCAACATAAAAGTTGTAGATCTTTTCACAACAACTAAAATGGACTTAAAATTTGCATCATTTGGATTTTTGATGAAGGAGTTATGAGCACTTGAAGTTGGACTTTTTTACCTTTCAATGCATTTGGTCCAAAGTGACCTATAATGTTTTGCATTATCACATGTATTTCCTTTGAGATTATGAAATTTTGTTCAACATAACATTTTAAGTAGACACAATAATCTTTCCAATGCATTTAATCCCACTTCAAAATCATAAAAAATGAATGAGTTATGTTCTTGGGAAGTTGACCCACAATTAGGGTTTTAGTCAAAATGACCTATAATGTCTTGGAATGGGAGATGACCTTACAATCTTCAAATCAATTTTGATGAACATGAAAGTTGTTCATATTGTCCTTGAGAACATTTTTGCTCTTGGGGTCATCTCCATTTGACCAACACATAAAAAGTTAGGTCTCAGTGCATTTCAAAATAGTTAGATGAATTGACTGATCAACTTCTCAAGTCCACAACTCATATCTTGATGAATTGATGATTGAGGACACTCAAATAAGTTCAAATATGCATGAAATGATGAATTAAAGGACTTCCCTTGATTGTATTTGATCATGGGCTGAGGTTGCTTCATGAGCAAGACATTGTGGATGATCAGATGAATTAGGGTTTCCTTGAGAAACAAACCTCAAACCCTTTGGCTTACTTTGATCAAAACGATGAAATGAGATACTAGGGAGGCATATTTGATGAATGATAGCTTTGGGAACCATTACCATGCTTGCTTTCTTCTTCTCTTAGCCATATCATTGCACCAGTGATCTCCTAGAAGCTTTTGACCTTGTGATTGCTCAAGCTACACACAAGAGATGTTAGTGACATATTTTTGTGCTTTTGGTTAGTAAACAAAATAAGAAAAGCAATAATATTCAATTCAAGCATGCTTGGTGATCTCAAACCAAATCTCAAGGGATCCCACCCAAAGGTAAAGGGAACCAAGATGCTCATGATCCTTGAGGCTTTGCAAATGCAATGTTATGATGCCATGAGAGATCTTAGGGCCAAAATTAGGGTCTTATAGATCCCTTATTTGTGATTGTTGCATTCATGAATTCATGCGCATCATGACATTCATCACACGAAAATTTCAAGGAACTGAGGTGTTATTTGCAAATATTTTTAGACCATGGATGTGGACGAAGGAACACTAAGAAGTACAGTTTCAGATGTCCTGATTTGAAAGAGTTAAGGAAGCTAGCATCTTTTGTATTAAATCCCTTGGACTTCAAGCAACGCCACGAGAAGCTTGTGTCTATTTTGTCTGCTGATGTGGTTGAAGGACTCTTGAGTGTGTTGGTTCAGTTCTATGACCCTCTCTACCGTTGTTTCACTTTTCCTGATTATCAGCTTGTGCCTACGTTAGAGGAGTATGCCCATCTCTTGGGAGTGCCTATTTATAACAAAGTGCCCTTTAGTGGACTGGAAGAGATTCCCAGATCTCATCTTATTGTTGAAGCCCTTCACTTGAAGAAGTATGAGATAGAGGCTCATTGGATGAAGAAAGAAGGGTTGTTTGGGTTGACATCTAAGTTCCTCATCAAGGAAGCTACTACCTTTGCTCAAGCCGGTAGTATGGATGCTTTTGAAGCTATCTTTGTATTGCTCATCTATGGCTTGGCTTTGTTCCCTAACATTGACGGTTTTGTTGATGTTAATGCCATTAGAACTTTCTTGATTGGCAATCATGTGCCTACTTTATTATGCGATATGTACTTCTCTTTGCATCTAAGGAATTCTAAGGGTGGTGGAACGATTGTGTGTTGTGTTCCTCTTCTGTACAAGTGGTTTATTTCGCACTTGCCTCAAACGTCTGCTTTTGTAGATAATAAACAATGTCTACGGTGGTCTCGGAGACTTATATCTCTCACAAATGATGATATAGTTTGGTATGACTCTTCATTAAGCAGTTTGGATATTATTGATTGTTGTGGTGAATTCTCTAATGTGCCTCTCATTGGTACACAAGGAGGAATCAACTACAACCCTGCTTTGGATCGTCGTCAACTTGGGTTCCCCTTGAGAGACAAACCTACTAACACTTTGTTAGAAGGTCTTTTCTATCAAGAGGGTAAAGATCCCCAACATTTAAAGCAAAAGATTGTGCATGCTTGGCATAATGTGCATAGGAAAGGAAGATTCGAGCTTGGTCTGTGCAATTGTGTAGCTTTGGAAGCTTACACTCTTTGGGTAAAGAAGAGAGCTTTGGAATTGAAGATGCCTTATGTTTATGAAAGACCTATGTCTATGGTTGTGGGTGAGCCATTAACTCTCCCTAACCAAGATGCGGAGGAGTTGGAAGATGCGTTCGCCAAGATGAAGCAAGAGAAGGACATGTGGGATGAGCGTTTCCATGCTTTGAGCCGAAAGCATGAGGAGTTGCAGCTTGAGTCTAAGGACAAAGATGCACTTATTGAGCTACTTGAAGACCGAGTGACGAAGAGACAGAGAGAACCAGAGGTTTCATCTTCCTCTAGTATGCCTTAGCCTTCCGTCGCTTGGAAGAAGATTGTTAATCAGCTTGTCCTCGAGAAGACTCTGATGAAGACTTCTTTTGAGACCGAGATCCGATGCATTCGAAGGAAGTACGCGCCTGCGGCCAGATCTTCTGATGTTGTTATTAGGGATCCTTAGGATGACTAGTCTCCTTTTCTCTTGTATTTTTATTTGGTTTCTGAAATTGTACTCAGTGTAATCCTTCCAATTATATAAATAAAAGAGATTTTTATGGTCATATCAAGGTGTTACAATTGTTGTTTTATATATATATATATATAATATATATATATATATATATATATATATAATATATATATATATATATATATATATATATATATATATATATATATATATATATATATATATATATATATATATATATATGCAAATAATATGGTAAGTTCCTTGAAAATAAAAACAATCAAACATTACATTTCATGCATCATTTTCATAAGCAGGTTTCTCTTTTGCCAGATGTCTCATTGGTATTTCTTTTGTGCTTCAGTCAAGCTGACTCATCGATACAATACCCGCGCCAATCACTCAAATATTATGGAGCATCTAGAGCAAGAGAACAGAGATTTGAAGGACGAGATTGCCCGTCTGACTGCCATGATGGAGTCAGTGCTAGCAGCTCAGAGTCAGTCTTCTCCAACGCCTGCAACTCCTTCTCCTCAGAGGACTGTCATTTCCGAGGTTGCTACCTCCACCGTTCCTGCAACTGCTGCTCACTTTGCACCTAACATGCCTGCTGGATTCCCGTGGGGGAATGCCGCCTAATTTCGTGCCTGAAGGATTCGCGCCTACCTTTGCTTCCATGCCGGAATCTAGCCCGGTCATGTCTATGCCACCACCTGTTGTGCATACTCTACCCCGTGTGCAAGATACCGTCTATCATTCTGAGCCGTCTCAGGGCCCTGGTGTGTATGACAAGATGGACGAAATGAAATATCAATTCCTTGAGCTACGCAAGGAGTTGAAAACTTTGAGGGGTAAAGATCTGTCTGGGAAGAATGTTGTGGAACTTTATTTTGTTCCAAATGTTAAAATCCTAGTGAAGTTCAAAGTGCCTGACTTTGAAAAGTACAAGGGGAATACCTGTTCACTCAGTCATCTTGTGATGTACGCCAGAAAAATGTCTATTCAAACCGATAATGATTGGTTATTGATCCATTATTTTCAAAACTGCTTGACAGGTGTCGCTCTGAGGTGGTACATGGGATTGGGTAGTGAGAGCATTCGCATATTCAATGATTTGGGCGAAGCATTTGTGAAACAGTACAAGTATAATGTTGATATGGCACTAGATAGAGATAAGTTGAGGTCGTTGTATCAAAAGGATAAGGATACATTTAAGGAGTATGCTCAGCGATGGAGAGAGCTTGCCGCTCAGATTATCCCTCCTTTGGAAGAGAAGGATATGACCAAGATTTTTCTCAATACCCTGAGCTCATTTTATTATGAGCGGATGATTGCCAGTGCCCCCATTGATTTTACCGAGATGGTAAACATGGGGATGAGGCTAGAAGAAGGTGTCCGAGAGGGACGTTTATCTAAGGAGGAGGTGTCATCCAGCAAGAGGTATGGCAATAGTTTTGGTAAGAAGAAGGAGAGTGAAGCTAATGCAGTGTCCGTTGGGAGGCAAAGGAGGCCTCATGTAAGAAGAAATCAACCACCCCGTCAACATCATCGTCAAGTATCATCTGTGATTCCAGTATTTTCTAACAATCAGTCAACACCAATTCAACAACAACAACGTCAACAACAACAGCCACCACAACGAACAAACACCTACAAAAACAGCAATACCAACAATCTTCAACAACAATCAAATTTTTAGAGGAAGAAGGTCTCTTTCGACCCAATTCCTATGACATACACAGAATTTTACCCATCTTTGGTTCTCAAGAACCTATTGCAACCAAGAAATCCACCTCAGATTCTTGAACCACTTCCATGGTGGTACAAACCGGAACTCCGTTGTGCCTTTCACCAAGGAGCTCCTAGTCATGATATCAAGAACTGCTACCCGTTAAAGTATGAAGTCTAGAAGCTGGTTAAGAGTGGAATGGTGTCCTTTGAGGACCGTGCGCCGAACGTCAAAGCAAACCCACTACCTACTCATGGGAGTTCATCTATTAATATGGTGGACGGCTGTCTTGGGGAGTTCAAGGTATTTGATGTACACTTTATTAGAAGGTCCTTGGTGACGATGCACAAGGATATTTGTTTGGTTAGAGATTGTGAGCATGATCATGACGGTGGTGCTATCTACAGTGTCAATCCTAGAGGTTGTATGGTTGTGAAGAGAGACTTCCAGATGTTAATGGATAAATGTTTGGTTCAGACTATCCAGTCCAGTCATGTAGATGGCGATGTGAATGTTATAGTGTCGGTATTTAAGACTCCTGAAAGAGTAGTAATCTAGTATGACAACAACAACAGTAACAATGTCAGCAATAGATCGGTATCGTCGTTGGTTGTACGGTTAGTGGTCCCCGTCCCATATGCATCTGATAAGGCTGTCCCATATCAGTACAATTCTACCATGCTAGAGAATGGTCAAGAGGTTCCTTTACCCACGACTAGTTCTGTTGTGAGCATAGTTGATGTTACTAAAGTGACCCGCAGTGGTCGAGTCTTTGGGTCGGTGTTCCCTAATAGTGTGGAAGGGTTATCTGTTAGTAAGAAGGTTGATGCGCCTGTGGTAGATTCTGTTAGTGCTCCAAAGTGTCAGTCTATAATCTAGTAGTTTGAAGCCTAGCGATGATAATGAGGTACTCAAATTGATCAAGAAGAGCAAATTAAATATGGTGGAGCAGCTGCTTCAAACCCCCTCCAAGATTTTAGTGTTGTCTCTGCTAATAAATTCAGAAGCGCACAGAGAAGCACTACAGAAATTTCTAGAGCAAGCATATGTGGAACATGATGTTACGGTGGATCAGTTTGATCATATTGTGGCTAACATCATTTCCTGTAACAATATCAGTTTCTGTGATGAAGAACTCCTCGAAGAGGGTAGAAATCATAATTTGGCTCTGCATATTTCAATGAATTGTAAAGATGACGCTCTGTCAAATGTGTTAGTAGACACCGGTTCTTCATTGAATGTGCTTCCAAAATCAACTCTGTCAAGGTTGTCATATCAAGGAGCTCCGGTGAGATATATTGGCGTAATCGTCAAAGCATTTGACGGTTCTCGCAAAATTGTGATTGGCGAAGTGGACCTTCTAGTAAAGATAGGTCCGAGTGATTTTCAAATTACTTTTCAAGTAACGGATATCCACCCAGCTTATAACTTCTTATTGGGAAGGCCATGGATTCATGAGGCAGGAGTCGTTATTTCAACATTGCATCAGAAGCTGAAATTTGTTAAGAATGGAAAGCTGGTTATTGTCTGTGGGGAGAAGGCGTTGTTGGTCAGCCACCTGTCATCTTTCTCTTAAGTAGAAGCTGAGGATGAGGTTGGAACTCCATTCCAAGCTTTATCTATTGCTGAGGAAAAGAGAGTTGGGGCACCCATGTCCTCATTTAAAGATGCAAAGAAGATTGTTGAAGATGGTCATTCTGATCAGTGGGGACAGTTGGTAGAGGTCTCCGATAACAAGAGCAGAGCCGGTTTGGGTTTCCAACAAGGTTCGTCTGAGATTAAAGCTGAAGATGTGTAACCCAGTTTTCGTAGCGGAGGGTTCATTCATGGTAATGAACAACACTTAGTTGTGGTGCTAGAGGGCGATGAAGATGAAGACTGCACCGATTTTGTGACACATGGAAAAGGTTGCGACAATTGGCCTGCTGTTGATATGCCTGTTATTATGCATCGAGCTAAGTAATTACTTTTATTTGTTTTTGAAAATCCTTCTCCTATGCCTAAGGGAGAAGCGGACATTGTTTAGGCATTTTCAAATTTGATAATCAATAAAATATAATTCTATTCATCCATATCTATGATGTTTTATTTTTAATTTTTGCTTTATTCTGAAAATGGTAATCACAAAAAAACATAAATAATAATATAATTGTCCATCTGCATAATATTTGGTCACAAGTTCACTTCTCTAAAATCAAAATATCAAATCATTATGCAGGTTGGTTTCTAACCCCATTGAATACAATGATCCTTCTCCTTCTCCAAATTTTGAATTCCCTGTGTTTGAGGCTGAGGAAGGAAGTGATGAAGAAGTAAGTGATGAATTGTCTCGTCTTCTTGAGCACTAGGAAAAAGCCATTCAGCCGTTTGAGGAACAGATTGAGTTAGTCAACTTGGGTTCCAAAGATGATGTGAAGGAAGTCAAGATTGTATCTCGATTGTGTCCTGAAGTTAAGAAAGGGTTAATTGATCTTCTTCGAGAGTATTCAGATGTGTTTGCATGGTCCTATCAAGACATGCCTTGTTTGGATTCTGAGATTGTGGAGCATAGATTGTCGTTGAAGCCATAATGCCTGCCTGTCAAACAGAAGTTGAGGAGAACTCTTCCTGATATGGCAGTAAAGATCAAAGAAGAAGTGCAGAAGCAGATTGATGTTGGTTTCCTTCTGACCGCTGAGTATCCACAATAGGTGGCCAATATTGTACCTATTCCGAAGAAAGATGGAAAAGTATGTATGTGTGTTGATTATAGAGATTTGAATAAATCCAGTCTGAAAGATGATTTCCATGTGCCACACATTGATATGTTGGTAGACAACACAACTAAGTTCAAAGTCTTTTCATTTATAGACGAATTTTCCGGATATAATCAAATCAAGATGGCACCCGAAGATATGGAGAAGACCACATTCATTACACCCTGGGGAACATGATATTATAGAGTGATGCCTTTTGGTTTAAAGAATGCTGGTGCAACTTACCAAATAGCAATGACTACTCTTTTTCATGATATGATGCATAAAGAGATCGAAGTCTATGTTGATGACATGATTGCTAAATCCATTGATGAAGAGGGACATGTTGAGCATTTGTTGAAACTATTCTAGCGTTTGAGGAAGTATAAACTCCGCTTGAATCCCAATAAGTGTACATTTGGTGTTCGTTCTGGTAAGTTGTTGGGCTTTATTGTCAGCGAGAAGGGTATTGAGGTTGATCCTGCCAAGGTCAAAGCAATACAAGAGATGCCTGTGCCCAAAACTGAGAAGCAAGTCAGAGGTTTTCTCGGCCACTTGAATTATATCTCGAGATTCATTTCACATATGACTGCCACATGTGCGCCTATATTCAAGCTTCTTCGGAAAGATTAGTCTTGTGATTGGACCGAAGATTGCCAGAATGCTTTTGACAGTATTAAAGAGTATCTGCTTGAGCCTCCGATTTTGTCTCCGCCTGTTGAAGGAAGACCGTTGATCATGTATTTGAGTGTGCTTGAAGAGAGTATGGGTTGTGTTCTTGGTCAGCAAAATGAAACTGGAAAGAAAGAGTATGCTATTTACTACCTCAGTAAGAAATTCACCGATTATGAAACTCGGTATTCTATGCTTGAGAAGACTTATTGCGCATTGGCTTGGGCTGCTAAGCGTCTGTGTCAATACATGTTGAATCATACCACTTGGTTGATATCCAAAATGGATCCAATCAAGTATATTTTAGAGAAGCCTGCTTTAACTGGGAGGATTACCCATTGACAGATGTTGTTATCAGAGTATGATATTGAATACCGATCTCAGAAAGCAATCAAGGGTAGTATCTTGGCTGACCACTTGGCTCACCAACCAATTGAAGATTATCAATCAGTACAATATGATTTTCCTGATGAAGAGATCTTGTACCTGAAAATGAAAGATTGTGATGAACCATTGCTTGAAGAAGGGCCAGAGCCTGATTCTCGTTGGGGCATGGTATTTGATGGAGTTGTTAATCAATATGGTAATGGCATTGAGGCAGTGATCATTACTCCTCAAGGCACGCATTTTCCGTTTACAGCAAGATTCACTTTCAAGTGTACAAACAATATGGCAGAATATGAAGCTTGCATTATGGGGCTTGAAGAGGCCATTCATCTCAGAATCAAATACTTGGATGTCTATGGAGATTCGGCTCTAGGTGTGAATCAGATCAAAGGTGAATGGGAGACGAATCAACCCGGTTTGATACCATATAGAGACTATGCGAGGAGGATTTCAACTTTCTTTACAAAGGTTGAGTTGCATCATATCCCTCGAGACGAAAACCGGATGGCAGATGCGCTTGCAACATTGGCCTCAATGATTATAGTGAAATATTGGAATGAAGTTCCCAATTTGACTGTGATGCGTCTTGATAGGCCAACTCATGTGTTTGTTGTTGAAGAAGTCAAAGATGAAAATCCGTGGTACTACGACATCAAGTGTTTCCTCCGAGGTCAGATTTACCCGTCTAGGGCATCTTTGAAAGATAAGAAGACTTTGAGAAGATTAGTTGGCAACTTCTACCTGAATAGTGATGTACTGTACAAGAGAAATTTCGATATGGTTCTGCTCAGATGCGTGAATAGACACGAAGCATACCTATTGATGGCTGAGGTCCATGAAGGTTCCTTTGGTACTCATTCCAATGGACATGCAATGACAAAGAAGATGTTGCGAGCAGGTTACTATTGGCTGACAATGAAAACTGACTGTTGCAAGTTTGTGAAGAAATGCCACAAGTGTCAAATATATGCAGATAAGATCCATGTTCCTCCGACACTATTGAACGTCATTTCCTCCCCATGGCCCTTCTCCATGTGGGGAATTGATATGATTGGTATGATTGAGCCCAAAGCGTCAAATGGACATTGTTTCATTCTGGTGGCAATTGACTTCTTCACCAAATGGGTTGAAGCGGCATCGTCTGCAAATGTAACCAAGCAAGTTGTTGTGAGGATTATCAAGAATCAGATTATATGTCGTTATGGTGTGCCAAGTAAGATCATTACTGATAATGGATCAGACTTGAATAATAAAATGGTGGAAGCTCTTTGCAAAGACTTCAAGATTGCACACCATAATTCTTCTCCCTACAGACCTAAGATGAATGGGGCTGTTGAAGCTGTGTCATACCCCAAAATTTGCCCGTCGATATTACAAAGCTTTCCTCTGACTTGTTCTGCAAGGCACTGACTCTAAAGGAACGAAAGCCCAGCTCACAACAGGCCCAATCCAAAGACGGCCCAAAATAGCTTGCTCGCTAGGCGAGCAATTCCCTCGCCTAGCGAACACTTCATCATGACACTCGCCTAGCGAAGCACCAGATCCAGAAAAAAGCCCAGAATGGCTTGCTCGCTAGGCGAGCAATTCCTTCGCCTAGCGAAGCTGGCGAAAATCTGAAGTTTTGGACCTCATTTTAAGCCCATTAGGTCACTACCACTACTACTATAAATACCAGCTCCTCAGCCCCGAAAATAACACACAGACCCAAAGGGAGAAACACGGATACAAACAGACGGACGGACACCGAGACGGAGAGACCAAGACGAAGGACGGAAACCCTGGTGCAAAAACACTGCTAACCTGAAGGCAGCCCCTCCGCGCCGAAATTACCGCCGCCTCCAAGCAATCAGTCCCTTTCAATATCGCAATTGCACACAGGTTTGCGTATCATCGCTGTTTTACGTTTCCAATTGATATTCTTTACATACATGATGCATTCCGATTAAAGCTTTGATATGTAATTTGATTTCACATGTGAATCTAAGTATGAACATCCTATATAATTGTATATGCTATGCCTGTGATCAAATGCCATAAGAGTGCAGGTTTTCGGAAGTCATGCTGCTGTCAAATCCAAACCCGTGGCCGCTCGCTAGCTCATCGCTAAGCGAGCCTGCAGCGAGCATTCGCTAGGCGAAGCAGAGGCGAACGGGACAGTGGCTGCTTTGTCTCTTTGCTGTTCTATCTTATGCTTATCTAATTACGATTTTTGCATCACTTGGCCTGAACTCATAACTGTTATGTTTATCTTATGGTGCAATTGTCAAGTCATACTTTATCTCAATGCTCTAACCCGTGTGTTGAATGGTGTAAAGGCTTCCATATCCTCAATGAAGCGGCCGGCTAGGTACTCCACTTTACGTGTGGGAGACCTTCGTGGAGATGGATTCTAAATTACTTCACTTTAATGTGAAGATTCATATTGATTGCCTAATTAATTTTAATGTATTAATTTTTAATATATTGATTTTAATATGTTGATTTTAATGTGGAGATTCATCATAATTACCTAATGAACGTTAAAATATGGACTTTAAATAAATGGTATCGGACCTCTCTTTGTTACCCCCCGATTACGTAATACGGTCATGTCCCGCGAATATGGGGATACCCTTAGCAAAGACCCTTCGGTTAAATCATCATGGTCCCTCGGATGTTGCCTTCGAAAATACGATTTTGTCCCTCGATGACCCTTCGGTGTAGCCTACGGTTAAATGATGATAGTCCCTTCGAATGCTAAGGTATCCTCATAACTGTTGCCTTCAATGACCAGCCGATGCCCCTACGATGACCCTTTACATCCCAAGGATAAAACTACTTACTTCTCAATAGTAAGGACAGTTTTACCCTCACAAGGATAGGAAATACAGTAAAGACCTCGGATAGGTATAACCCTTAATTGCTCATTCATAACCTAAAAATACTTTTCACACCTTACCCATTTCAAACATCCTTTTTGGAAAATCACCACTTAGCATACATCCGTACTAGGATCATTGCTGAGTTATATTTCTCTGAATAACTTTCAAATCTAAACGAGATAACCACTTTGTATACATTCATGCAAGAATCATTACAAAGTTAAATTCTCATTTTCAAAACATTTTTCACACATTTCTCAAAACACTTTTTCAAACAAGGAAAACATAAATGATTGAGCAATTAAGAGCCCATGGATAACCATGGATACAAAGGGTGCTAACACCTTCCCTTTGTATAATGTACCTCCCGAACCTAAAAATCTATTGAGGTCTTTCCTGTTCTTTTCCACCTTTCCTTATTGGATAAAAGAAAAGTCGGTGGCGACTCTTGCTATCCGCGACATTGCGATAAAAAGCAAAACACCCCAAGTCAGTTCACCGTATGACAGAACTGGCGACTCTGCTGGGGACAGAAGAGAGAGGTCACCTTAAAAATCATTTATGTTTTAAACCGTTCCTTCTTTTGAGGGTATTTTATGCTTGAGTGAAAGATCCTACACCCGGATCTAGTGTACCTTAGGTAAGTAGCAATAGATCATCGCGACTATCCGGCGTATACTGGAATGGTTAAAATGATGGCTACGGTTAATGTGACACTTTGGATGTCCTGATGTTCCTCATGTTTACTTGAGGAAAATTTTGGCATTCGCGTGGTGTCATCAAAGCATTAACCAGACCTTTAGAACCCTAATTGACTCATCCTAGCCGTTAGAAAGTAGTGAGATAACTGGCTTCGGTTCCGACTGGGGTTGGTTGATACTCGATACTACACTCTTTGAGATTGGACTTTAGGGAAGCTTTGGTCAACCACTTGGTGTTGCACTGAAGTAGACTTAAAGGAAGGTCGATGATTTGAGATCCTTCTAGAACCCGGTTACTATTCTAGGACAGGTTGAACCAACCAAACTTCAGTGGGGAGGGTACTTACCTATGGAACTCATGCAAGCCTTAAAACCTAGGAATGATGGTTGTGTGACTTGCTTGTGCTTGTTATTTACATAACATCATAACGTCATAACATCATAACATCATAACATCATAACATCATAACATCATGGCATTGAACTAACCATTTCGAGGACTTAGGGATTTAACTTTGCTCTATTTTGTAAAAAAAAAAAAAAAAAAAAAAAAAAAAAGTTTTTTTGGTAGTTTATGCAAAGTTAAATTCCAAAATTCCTTGAAAACATTTCATACATTGCATAGCATAACATTGCATAACAGGTGTGCTAAAGGGATCAATGTTCTCACGGTTTTCATGCAAACAGAAAAATGGACCTCGAACAAACTGTCAAAGATCTCCATGCTCAGAATGCTCAACTCCAGGAAATGATCTTGAACTTATCCAAGGGGCAGGAAGAACTGAAGGCTCTCTTGCTCGAGAAGAAAAAAGACAAGAAATCTGTGAGGCACATTAACCCGGGAAGAAGGCAGTTTACGAAGATCAATATGACTTTAGCACAAGCACTGCAGGGTATGCTAAAAGCAAATTTAATTACCCTCAGAGATCCTCCTGTAAAACCCAACACTACTTCTCCTAGTTATAATCCCGACGCCAGGTGTGCGTATCACTCCGATAGCCCCGGGCATAATACAAACGATTGTTGGTCGTTGAAGAATAAAATTCAGGATATGATCGACGCCGGAGAATTTGAACTGGATCCGCCTGAGACTCCTAAGGTCATCACTGCTCCTCTGCCTGATCATGACAAAACTCTTAATGCTATAGAGGATGTTGACAGCGATTGCGACCTGGATAGCTGGGTCTACCCAACAATTGGTGACGGACTCAATAATTGGAAGGCTGAAGACACTATCCCGATTTCCTTTAGTCGGGAGTAATTGTTATTGCTATTTTAGTATTTCAAAAGCATTGTGTCTATACCCGGGGCATAATAGCTAATTTTAAGGGTTTGTCATAAGCATGTTCATATTCAATAAATCAATGGACTTTTTGCATTCAAATATTGCGCTCTTTATCTTTCCTGTCATTTTTCAAACAAGCTATGTTTCTTGCACACACTCACGTAACAATTTGCCAATCCATATCCACTCTGGATCCTGTTGGTAATGACTCTGCTACTGTTCATTATGACTTTGAAAATCCGATCTACCAAGCCGAGGATGGAAGCGAGGAAGATTGTGAAGTCCCTGGAGAACTTGCCCGACTACTGCAAGAAGAAAAGACTATACAGCCGCATGAGGAATCAATTGAAATTGTAAATCTGGGTACTGAAATAAACAAGAAAGAAGTCAGAGGTTTCTTGGGGCACTTGAATTACATTGCCCGATTCATTCCACACTTGACTGCTACCTGCAAACCCATCTTCGAATTACTAAAAAGGAAAATCAAGAGATGGTATAGAATGATGAATAACAAAATCAGGAAATATCTCCAAGAACCTCCAATTCTGATGCTACCAGTTGAAGGAAGACCTCTAATCATATATTTGACCGTGTTAGAAAATTTAATGAGGTGTGTGTTGGGGCAACATGACGAGTCTGGTCGAAAAGAGCATGCCATATACTGCCTTAGCAAAAGGTACCGACTGTGAAACAAGATACTCACAGCTCGAGAAAGCTTGTTGTGCTTTGGCTTGGGCTGCTCGCCGACTAAGACAGTATCTGTTGAATCATACCACTTTATTGACTTCTAAGATGGATTCTATCAAATATCTATTTAAGAAACCTGCTGTCTCCTGAAAGAGTTATCACTGACAAGGGTACTAATTTGAACAACAAGATGATTACTGAACTCTGCACGCAGTTCAAAATAAAACACCATAACTCTTCTCCGTACCGGCCAAAGATGAACGGCGTCGTGGAGGCTGCTAATAAGAGTATCAAGAAGATCATACAAAAGATGACAGTAACGTACAAAGACTGGCATGAGATGTTACCATTCGCTCTCCACGGTTATCGCACTTCAGTGCGCACTTCGACAGGGGCAACTCCGTTCTCTTTAGTCTATGGAATGGAAGCCATCTTACCAGTGGAAGTTCAGATTCCCTCTCTAAGAATCATGAAAGAGTCGATCAGATAAATTCGATTGAAGAGACTCGCGGCTGTTTGTCATAGGCAGATATATCAGAAGCGCATGACCCAGGCATTCAACAAAAAGGTCAAGAGACGAGTGTACCAAATCGGCGACTTAGTAATCAAACGTATCATCCTACCACCAGGTGATCCCAGGGGCAAATGGATTCCCACATACGAAGGGCCATTTATGGTTAAGAAGATATTCTCTGGTGGAACCATGATGCTTGCTACAACGGATGGCAAAGATTTCCCGCATCCTGTGAACGCTGACATAGTTAAAAAAAAATACTACGCATAAAAGAGACCCGCTAGGTCGACGTACCTAGGCAAAAGTAAGGGCATCCCGGCGAACCAAAAGGGTTCGGGCAAAAATTAGGGATAAACATATAAAGACGTACACCCGGCAAGTCGAAAACCTGAAAAGGCGGCTTGAGCAAAAAAGGGTATCCCGGTGGACTGAAAACCTGAAAAGGCGGTCCAGGCAAAAATTAGGGATTAAAGCGTATGACTATGTCCCGTTCTCGGTCTGCTTCACCCAAGTTCCAAGGACTGAACAAGCCAATCACTTCTATCCGACAGCAGGGGATGAGAGGCTTGAAGACATAATGACAGTAGTGGAATTAAAATCAACAGGACTTTTTCTGCATAGCTTTCTCTTTGTTTGCCTGACAATGTCCTCTTACTAGGATTTCTGTCTCCTTGTACTCAATTGCCTATTTATAGGCCCTCTTTCAAAATCAATACAATTTCATTTCCAAAAAGATGCTTTTGTTTTACTTTCTCTGTTTTGTTTGCGTAAACGTCCATTGATTTAACTTGAATTGATATATGTATTCGAATATGATCAATGTTTATCAAAATACATGCATAAAATAACAATGACAATTACTAGACTTCAGGATCGAGGGGAAGGCCTAATCATGCTTTCCAATGAATCCGTTGCTAATCCTATTCCCCAACAAAGCCAGTCATTCCCAGAAGAGAGTGGCATTACTAGACAAATGGGTCATCTCTTCCACCCCCAGCCAGGCTCTGTTGAATATCTTTGCCATCAGATAAAAGTCAAATACCCCTAGCTAAGGAAGGATCATCAATACAAATATCTCCGACCAGAAGACTGAGATTTATTTCCCCAGTAGAGTCCCCTGGAAGAACGTTTCAGACACATAGTGCATTCATTACATCATTTCACATCACATACCTACATACAATTTTCATTCCGCAGCATATACATTACATCATTTCATAACATATACATGTATACAATGCTCTCATTTATTCCAGACGCATAATTCACTCATTACATCATTTCATAACATATACATGTATACAATGCTCTCACTTATTCCAGACGCATAATTCACTCATTACATCATTTCACAGCACACACATGCATACAACATTTGCATCTCATGCATCATGACATGGCATGAAGCTAACTTTATTGTTCAGGTTAATTATCCCCTGATACAGTCAAAACAAAGGTCCATTCAGACGGACATCTTTATCAATTACATTCAAGATTCAACTATACCCCTCAGATACTGCCTAGCGTACGGTATATTCCGAGGTGCAGTCTAGCGTACGACTACTTTCTTCTTCAGATACATCTTTCAGATATACTCCATGTCGACATTCATTCTGACATCCTCCTAACGATGGCATCTATAAGCCCATCCCAAATATTCATTGCAAATACAACATATGCAAATACTATCAGATATAGCCTAGCGTACGGTTCATCCTGATTCATCTTAACATATGACTCCTTCAACTCAGATACGATCTAGCGTACGATCCATTCTGACCTTCAACAACTCAGATACGATCTAGCGTACGATCCATTCTGACCTTCAACAACTCAGATACGATCTAGCGTACGATCCATTCTGACCTTCAACCACTCAAATACAGTCTAATGTACGACCAAGTTAGACCTTCAAGTCAGATTCTGCAAATACAGTCTAATGTACGACCAAGTTAGACCTTCAAGTCAGATTCTGCAAGTACAGTCTAATGTACGACCAAGTTAGACCTTCAACGGCTCAAATACAGTCTAATGTACGACCAAGTTAGACCAGATGCCGCTCAAATACCGTCTAATGTACGACCAAGTTAGACCTTCAACGGCTCAAATACAGTCTAATGTACGACCAAGTTAGACCAGATGCCGCTCAAATACCGTCTAATGTACGACCAAGTTAGACCTTCAACGGCTCAAATACAGTCTAATGTACGACCAAGTTAGACCAGATGCTGCTCAAATACAGTCTAATGTACGACCAAGTTAGACCAGATGCTGCTCAGATATGGTTTAATGTACGACCAAATTAGACCTTCATCTACTCAGATGCTACCTTAGGACAGGTACATTTCTGAATGGTAGTCTAGTATACGACTACTCCCTTTTAAGCAGATTCAGCCTAACGGACGGCTCATTCTGTTACTCAGATGCTACCTTAGGACAGGTACATTTCTGAATGGTAGTCTAGTATACGACTACTCCCTTTTAAGCAGATTCAGCCTAATGGACGGCTCACTCTGCTCAGATATGGTTTAATGTACGACCAAGTTAGACCTTCATCTGCTCAGATGCTACCTTAGGACAGGTACATTTCTGAATGGTAGTCTAGTATACGACTACTCCCTTTTCAGCAGATTCAGCCTAATGGACGGCTCATTCTGCTCGGATATGGTTTAATGTACGACCAAGTTAGACCTTCATCCCCTCAGATGCTACCTTAGGACAGGTACATTTCTGAATGGTAGTCTAGTATACGACTACTTCCTTTTAAGCAGATTCAGCCTAACGGACGACTCATTCTGTTACTCAGATGCTACCTAGTGACAGGTACATTTCTGAATTGTAGTCCAGTATACGACTGCTCCCTTTTCAGCAGATTCAGCCTAATGGACGGCTCATTCTGCTCAGATATGGTTTAATGTACGACCAAGTTAGACCTTCATCTGCTCAGATGCTACCTAGTGACAGGTACATTTCTGAATTGTAGTCTAGCGTACGACTACTTCCCTTGCATCGTCAGATTCAGCCTAATGGACGGCTCATTCTGCTCAGATACGGTTTAATGTACGACCAAGTTAAACCTTCATCT
This sequence comes from Lathyrus oleraceus, assembly GCF_024323335.1. Taxonomy (NCBI): domain Eukaryota; kingdom Viridiplantae; phylum Streptophyta; class Magnoliopsida; order Fabales; family Fabaceae; genus Lathyrus; species Lathyrus oleraceus. Next base: position 319,739,259 of record NC_066585.1, on the reverse strand, counting down.
CCTCAGAGGCTACCTAGTGACAGATACGGTCCAGTGTATGATCCATTCTGATCCCTTATCCCCAGCAGTATATAGCATACTCTGACTCTCCCAGCGAAGTCAACAGCATGATGGATGATTCACTATACGGTCTAGCGTATGACCCGGTATGACATCCATGTCTTCAGACATCGTCTAACGTACGGCACAATCGGAAGCTCGTCATCAAACTTCCTGGATGGCATCTCTAAGCCCATCTCCATCAAGACTAGCTCCTGATTGACAAGCGCAAATTTTTGGGGCATTCTGGTGTTCAATAATCTTTCACCTCCAGACCACGAACGGCACATACCATTCTACTCTCTCTCGGTTCAAGAATATTGAACAGGGGCAGCTGTCATACCCCAAAATTTGCCCGTCGATATTACAAAGCTTTCCTCTGACTTGTTCTGCAAGGCACTGACTCTAAAGGAACGAAAGCCCAGCTCATAACAGGCCCAATCCAAAGACGGCCCAAAATAGCTTGCTCGCTAGGTGTCGCATCCGCGAAAAAACAACCGGCGAGCGCTGAAATAAAAACAACACAGAGCCGCCACTGCGCGTTATTTATCCCAAGATAGGGAAAGGAAACGCTCAGAGAAACCTGGAAAGGAAATGGTCTCGCGACCAAAGAGAAAGGGTAAGGGAGTCGGTTACGCAAGGGGAAGGTATTAGCACCCCTCACGTCCGTCGTACTCGACGGGATCCACGTTCTAAAATAAAGAATAGGTTGCTAAAACATCACACACACACACGGGGAACGCAGGTGGGGTTAAGAGAAGGGAGGTCGATAGGACGTCGCATCCTATGCCTACATATCTCGTCTGGAACGAGAATCAGAGCCACTGTAGTTCGGCTCACGCACGCCAAACAACACAAACGCACAAACAGATGGCAAACATGGAGCCCGACCGCCAATCACTGGACTTACGTCGGCATCCGAACCAAAACACACTCAAAAGGGCAAACGTGGAGCCCGACAGCCAATCACTGGGCTTACGTCGGCATCCGAACCAAACACACCATCAGATAACAGGTAAACACACACAAAAGAAAAAAAATGCCCGGAGAGGTCTTGCACGACCTCCTGCCTACATACCTCGTCTGGCACGAGGATCAGGGCGATGTAGTTCCCCCTAAAGGGAAAGAAAACCTAGCCAGAAACCGAGGGAAGACACACTACCAGGGAGCTGGACTCGAGCCTAGTGTTGTCATGCATCGTTACCCTACGTTGAGGTTTCTACCTACTTGCACAACTGCAAGCTACTCCTATCCAGGAAGAAAGCAAGCATGCAAGCATACAGGCATCAAAACAAGCATCTCAATCAAACATGTCAAACAAATATTCACAAAGCACACACTATAACCAATCAAGTGAGGCTCACACAATGGGTTTGACTGCCGAAGCAAGTCATCTGTGCATGGGTAGATTCGCTCTTAACCTTGCCATTACGAGGCTAAGGTGAAGCAGATGAAAAGGTGAAGTGAGGATGAGACCTCACAGCTCTTATCCCTGACCAGGGAGAGCTTCTGACAAAGGAGCGTGGGTCCAGAATGGAGGGACCCTTCTACGCTCAAAGACTCTGACTCGATTGTGCAACAGCACGAGATCTTGGGTTTGTGTCCCAATGCATCAACACACAGCCGTGTGAGCAGAGGGACGACTCACAGAATAGTGGGGGATAGATTGCATATCCCTTTGATCCACCAATTGCCTCATAGAGGTCTTCACCTGCTTGGCACAAATGTAAACAACCACAAGCATCGCCTCTTAAGGAGGACTTCAGACAGTTTGCCCGGCCAAATAACAGGCCGGGTCTCCAGACTACATGAAGAATAGAAGTCCTACCTCAAGTGGTTTAAAAACCAAGCAGCAGCAAGCAAGTTCTTAAAGAACTGTAAGCAACTAAATGTACCTGAAAACAATCAAGTATCATCAGTACTCAGACAGACAACAATAAACAGCAAATGTTAATCAGTCAGACTATACAAACAACACAAGCACATAAATGCAAGCTACAAGCTCAAGCTCAAGCTTCACAACCTACAAAACAAAGTTATGTTAATTCTCCACATCAAACAAATTCAATTTTATTGACTTGAAGCATTCTCCTTAAGCTTTGTGCATTTCATCCTGAAAATCCACACCAAATGTGAGAAACTAGACCACTAGGCCAAGCCTAGGGTCCAAAAGGGATAAAAATCCTCAACAGCAAGGGATTCTCAACCAAAATCAAGCTAAAGCAATTCAAAAGCAAGAGCAATTGACCCCATACTCATATCATTCACCATATTCATTTCATGACCAAAACAAGTCAAACTAGGTCAAATGCAACATCCAATGTCCAAACAGAACTATTGCACTCAAAAGCATATCAAATCAATTCCAAAAATCCTCAAATAATTCACACCTAAACAGGACATATTCAAGGTATAGCATGTCAATTTTCAGCTCAATTGGACAAAAGGAACTAGGCTAATGAAAATCAAGAAATCCAGACATAATTATTCAAGCCAATTCATAGCATCAACACAAGCATTCACTTCAAAAATTCATAAATCAGTGAAAACAATTAAGAAATGAATGGGACCAAAACAGGGATGTCCTACAATGTGTCTACAATCAGCATACCAAATTTCATGTTCATCTAAAACCATATGAGCATTTCACATTAAATTTACAAACATGTGTCACATGAACTTGCATAATTGACCATCAGAGATGAAAATATCAATCAAATTGAAAATGCCACATAAAAATCCAGAAAAATCCACATAGCATCTTAACATATCCATAAACATCCATGCAAAATTTCAAGTCATTCTAACAAGCATTGGCTAGGCAAATAATTTCATGAAGTTGCCCTAATTAGGTGTGACACCAATTGTCACACCTAAGTTCAAAAATTCATATCTCACTCCACAGGTATCAAAAATTCACAAACTTTATATGTAAATCACCAGCAACATGTGTAGAATCACCACAAAAAATTTCAAACATTTCTTTTAAGGCATGAGAATTTCACAATGGAAATGGCAAAATGTGTCAAAATATACCACAAGTCAAACAACCCTAGGTCAAACCAATTTTTCACCAAGCACAATTTCTAAAATTATGTCCATAAAATTCTAGAGAGAAAATGGGAACCATAGAAAAAATCCTCACATTTTTTTGACTTTCCAATTATTTTTTATGATTTTTTTAAGATTTGTATGATTTTTTTAAATAATTATTTGAATTAATTTAATTAATTAAAGGTTTCAATGGCAGTTTTGTAATTCTCCAAGGCCAGGCGCGGTAAACAGGTTATTTGAAAATCCGAATGACAAAACGGATCAAACGCTGTTCTTCATCTCCTTCACGCCCAGAAATTCCCAGAACCATATGAACACGAAGAACATCCAACTTCAATGAAAATTAACATGCCTATAACCGTTGGAAAGGTCTCACTCTCAGGATCTCAAATATCACAATGATTTTGACTAACTCTTCCTATATTTCACGAATCGAAGGAATTAGGTTTTTGCATCATAACTTTGAATCAACATAACTCGAGCTAGGTTTCACCATTTCTAAAACTAATTATATCATTGAACTCTACATGAAACAGTCTTTAAAACGCATATAAGCATTCATTAATCCATGAGATTCGAAAAATTACCTTGATTCGAAGGCAGTGGTGAATTTGATGTTCTTCGCGATTCTTCTACCAAAACAGATGGAGCATGATGATGTGTGAGGTGTCTGGAATGTTCAGGTTCAGTTACAATTGTTCCTAGTGCACGAATTCTTCAAAAGCCATGGATGAACCAAACTTGGACAGTTGCATTTGGTGATGAATTTGATGATGATCTCCACAAACAGTCCTAGAAGAAGTTGAATAGAGATGGCAGCAAAAGGAATTTTCGAGTTTGATGAAGAATTGTAAGAGATTGAAGGATTTTCCTCTTATGTGTTCTTGAAGAATTTTCAGAAATTGGAGAATTTGGAATTGTGATTTTTGGGGAATTGTGAATTCTGTTAGAAGTTAGTTATGATTAAGCTTAAGTACCTCCAATTAATCCACACTTAATCACTTCAATTAGCAAAATGCAATGTGCTTAGTAAAATGTCTTTTTCCAAGCAAGGGCAAAATAGTAACTTCACATGCCAGCCAATGACAGCTCATTGACAGCTCACACACTCTCAAAATGACATGTGTGAGCTGCTGCAACTTGTCTCATGTTGATTGGATGTGTATTTTGCAATTTCACTATGTCATGGTAATGTTATGCATTTTCAAGTTCATTCCAAAAGTGAAATCTTCAACCATTGCACCTTGGCCTATTATGATGATTCCAACAATTTTCAAATGTCATTTGTGAGGTGTTGCAAAAATCCCCATCCAAAAATTCCCATTATTTCTCAAGTTGGACAATTTTGCCCCTGGCTTTTTAACTGTACACTTGAAATTTGACTTTTTGCATTGACCATTTTTGATGAAATCCAATTATGCACCATGAAAGTACATGTCAAATGGAGGTTGTGCATAAAAAGATCACCCAATTTGGACACTCCATGTGGAAGTTATGCCCCTCTGATTATGGGTCATTTTTGAAATTGACTGGACCATAACTTGCCAACCATACATGGGATTTTCAAGTTCTTGGACTTTTTGGAAAGGTGAGAACAAGATCTATAACTTTCATGTTGAACAAATTTTCATTTGAAGCTTCCTTGGACATGTAATTTTGAGGTCAAAAACTTTCCATTTTTGGAAACTTCTATTACAAGTCACTTTCTATTTTTGGCAATTTCTTGTCTGACTTGATTTTCTCCATTCTTGAGCTTTGAAATGTCAAATAACACTTGTTCCAACATGAATGAAGTGTATCCAACTCATTTCCACCTCCAAATCCATAAAATCATGTACAGTTGACCATAGTGGACTTTTTCAACTGATAGATGAATTTGGCCATACACTGATCAATCTGAGCCCCAATTCTCTGATGAAACGGCTCAAGGATGAAACCTTAGCCTCAATAAGCTCAATACAATCATGAAATGATCCTCATAGCCATCTTAGACCCCATCTCCTAGCCATGCCCTGATTGGCCCAATGCAGATGATTAGGGTTGACTAGCGGTCAAAACCCTAATCTCAAGGAATATGCTCCAACACTTGAATCTTCTTATGATAAACCATGATGATGATGATGAATCATTTTGAACAAGATGAAGACCAATATCTTTTGAGAATCATGAAACCCCAATTTGGACCTCCACATCCTCAGATGATTGCTGACCAGTCCAATGAAACCCTAGCTTGCACTTGACCTCTTATCTCCTGATCAAGACTTGTGAGAATGGCTTGCACACTGTAACCACATGATATGCAATATGCAATGTCTAATGACCTAAAAAAAATGATATGCAGTATGTTAGCTAGTCCCAAGAGAGGAGGGCAAATTTTGAGGTGTTACAGCTGCCCCTATTCAATCCACTGTGAACCTGTCGATATGAATAGCCTCGGCTTTCAGATGATTAGGATGAAGAGTGATTGAATACCAAGAACAGACGAACAATTTGCACTCTGATGGGATATAATTAACAACGCCTGCCAGCATCGGCGAAGAAACAATCTCTGAAACAAAAATCCGTCTGGTACGGAGAAAGTCGGCTTGATCACCGAAACAGCAACGTCGACCTGGATGCCAAAACAACACTGTCGACCTGGATACTAAAATAAATGGTAACACAGGGATAACCCATGGCCTGAACACCACTCGCTCGGGATTACTATTCTCTCTCCTTTTTCATTTTCTTGAACCCCGGAATTTTCTCTTCTTTTTTCATTTTCTTGGCCTGAACACCACTTTGGTCTGAACACCTCTTCGGTCTGGATACCACTTCGGTCTGGATACCACTTCGGTCTGGATACCGGGAAACTGGCCGGATTGCCGCAAGCTGCATCGATCTAATCATCGTGAGCTTCTTCGATCTGGAAATCGGAACTGGCCGGAGTGCCACAAGTTCTTCGTCCTGACTGTTGAGAACCTCTTCGATCTGGAAATCGGAAACTGGCCGGATTGCCGCAAGTTCTTCGTCCTGATGGTTGAGAACCTCTTCGATCTGGAAATCGGAAACTGGCCGGAGTGCCGCAAGTTCTTCGTCCTGACTATTAAGAACCTCTTCGATCTGGAAATCGGAAACTGGCCGGAGTGCCACAAGTTCTTCGTCCTGATGGTTGAGAACCTCTTCGATCTGGAAATCGGAAACTGGCCGGATTGCCACAAGTTCTTCGTCCTGACTGTTGAGAACCTCTTCGATCTGGAAATCGGAAACTGGCCGGATGCCACAAGTTCTTCGTCCTGACTGTTGAGAACCTCTTCGATCTGGAAATCGGAAACTGGCCGGAATGCCACAAGTTCTTCGTCTTGACTGTTGAGAACCTCTTCGATCTGGAAATCGGAAACTGGCCGGAATGCCACAAGTTCTTCGTCCTGACTGTTGAGAACCTCTTCGATCTGGAAATCGGAAACTGGCCGGAGTGCCACAAGTTCTTCGTCCTGATGGTTGAGAACTTCTTCGATCTGGAAATCGGAAACTGGCCGGAGTGCCACAACGACCCATGCTGAGGATGACAAGCCCTAAGCCGACTGCTCTCTATTCAACCCTGGCAGACAAACACTTCGCGTTTAGCTGGGGATTATCTTCTTTCTTGTTTTTCTTTTTGGACCCCGAAACTTTCTTGATTAACATTCCCATTTCTGCTTGACAGAAACTTACCCTCCAGTATCGTACTACTGGGGAATATCCTGGATTAAAACTATGATGCTAGACTCCTCGGAGTAACACCTTCACTGTCTGATAAAACCAATCCTCAAGCGGTAACCACGGCTTGAATCGCGCTGATCGCGTAACGTCCTCTGATTTTATTTCCATCTCTGTCCGACGGAAACATTTCCTCCAATATCGCACTACTGGGGAACATTGCTGATCTGACGTCATGATGCTAAACTCCACAGAGTAACATCTTCGCTTTCTGGCACAACCACCTCTCAAACGGTAACCACGGCTTGAGACTAGCTCTATGCTTGCAACAATGATGCATGATCTTTTTCTGCGTAATGCTCCATAATTATGGAAATGCTACGCGATTTATTTTTTCTATGCAACATGCTATGCTTACTCTACATGATGAATGCATAAAAAGCATCCCCCTCAAGGGACTCTTCTGAGGAGCACGAGACACTTTGCTGAGGAACTCGTCAATACTCCGATCTCCACCCCGCTGGGGAATAGCACTGCTGCTGGGAAAAGGCCACCCTTGCTGGGGAAAGAACCTCCTTTGCACCCAATCCGCTCGAGAAACTGCTGGGGATAAGCACCACCAACACTCTGTGAGGATACAACAGTCTTTGACTTGCTGAGGATATAAATCTCGACTCTGCTTCGAGAAACCCTCACAGATACCCGGCGACTTCATTGGGGAACTGCTCACAGATACTCTGCTGGGAAACAGCAACCTCCAGGCCTGTTGACTGGGGAAGCCTCGATCTGACACCTGCTGGGGATAACCATCCAAACCCTGCTAGGGAAAACGAATGCTACTCCGCTGGGGACAACCCATGCAATCCATAGATAGGATCAACTCAGCTGGGGATGCAGATATCAGTCCGTTACGGAAACTTGTCCAATCCACTAGTAGGATGAACACTGCTGGAGATATATTTCATTGAAACCCGCTCCACTCGGGGAATAGCAACCTTCAGGCCTGACGACTAAGGAAACACCATTTTAACCTGTCGGGGATAACCATCCTGACTCGGCTGGAGAAGTACACAAACCTTGGATCTGCTGGGGAGCTGGTCCTCTACTTCTGCTTGGGGACTACGCTGGGGAAATGAGAAAAGTTGGTACAGAACACCCGTCGACTTGTCGAACCACGGTATCCACCTCCCAATCTCGTATCAGCTTTCCACTTTTGAGAACTCCCAGACTCGTCTGGACCTTTTCTGCTCCATCATCTTGTATTCCTAATCGCTTCGCGCTCGACGAGAAACGTACTCCTGGAATTATACAGAAATTTCAATTTCTCGATTTTGAAGAGTCTTCTTGATTAATTTCAAGGGTCGTCGGACGTCTCGTCGTCTCTCCGTCCTTTCTTCATGCACTCGTCCCTGGTCAGACTCTGCGGGGAATTACATACTTTCAAGTCTTCCGACTTTGAAGAGTCTTCTTGATTACCATCAAGGATCGTCGTACGTCTCAACGTCTTCGTCATTCTTCATATATTCGTTCCTGAGCGAACTCTCTGGGGATTTGTTTCAAAGCCTCCACATCACAACCTGCAAGTGAGTGACGAATACCTAACAGTACCTGCAAAACAGATCGTCAGATAAAACCGTGCCCCAGGCGTGTCAAGATTTCAACACTTGGGTCACTCAATCCTTCCGAATAAGATTTCAAGTTTTCAATCTTATAAACATGCATTGGAAGGGACCTGTATGTCTTAAAATGCAAAATTCTTTATCAAAATAATCTGGATGTTTTCGCAATCAAAGCGGTAATGAAAACAAAAACAAAATTATTTGACTGAATATGCATTTTATTGATTGGAAAAGAGTGGCTCAAATGAGCAATACAAAAGGAAGCAATTCCTGAAAAGAGGTAATTGCGCACAAAAGGAAAAATCTATCCTCATGGCAATGTGAAACCCGCGATCTCATCGAGTTCCAACTCGGTTACACCCCATATGTCCTCAGACTCTCCGTGCTTTCTGCCTTCGAAACAAGACGTTTCCGACTGATCCCTACCGGGTATTATCCATGATGCTTTAACCAAAGCGCAAACGATCATGCTAGACGCAGTTGTTCGTTTCAACCCCTCTTTTGCCTGAACCGCCCTTTCGGGTTTTCAGTCCACCGGGATACCCTTTTTTGCCCAAGTCGCCTTTTCAGGTTTTCGACTTGCCGGGTGTACATTTTTTCTTTTATCCCTAACTTTTGCCCGAACCATTTCTTTCTGTTTTTCGGTTCGCCGGGATGCCCATTTTTGCCTGGACTATTTTCTTCTTTTCGTCCAGCGGGTCTATTTATACGAAGTATTTTTTAACTGCGTCCGCATTCACAGGGGATGGAAAATCCTCGCCATCCATGGTCGTTAACAACAAGGCTCCGCCAGAGAAGACCTTCTTGACCACGAACGGACCTTCATAATTTGGTGTCCATTTGCCCCTTCGATCGTTTTGAGGAGGAAGGATCCTTTTCAGCACCATATCGCCTACGTGATATACCCGAGGTCGCACCTTCTTGTCAAAAGCACGCTTCATCCTTTGCTAGTATAATTGTCCATGACAGATGGCTGCCAGCCTCTTTTCTTCAATCAGGCTCAACTCTTCATACCGGGTCCTTACCCATTCAGCCTCTTGCAACTTGACGTCCATCAGGACTCTCAAAGAGGGAATTTGGACCTCAACCGGTAATACTGCTTCCCTTTCATACATGAGTGAGAACGGCGTTGCCCCAGTAGGTGCACCGAGGTTCAATACCCAGGATACCAGCTTCCTACTCAATCACACCGTCGGTGCCTTCAAGCGTTATCCGGGCAACAAAAGGAATGTGGGATCCTTTCAGTGTAACCAAAGCAGTACTAACTCCTTCTTCACATTAACCCCGTCAGACATCAGAATCCGTTCGGATTTAGGATCAGGCCCCTCCTCCGGGATCGGTTACTCTCAATCTTTCGATTAGAGTACCTCGAGATGTCCTCATCAGGGAACTCAAACCTCCTCGGTTGATAATCCTCCACGGGTTGCTGGGCGATGTAATCAGACAACACCCTCCCCTTGATTGCTTTCTGAGAGGTATATCGAATATCGTATTCAATCAAAATCATTGGCCCTTTCGCAACCCGTCCGGTCATTGCTGGCTCTTTCAGAAATCTACCTGATCAGATCCATCTCGAAATCCACAAAGTGGTATGAACCAGCATATACTGTCTCAGTCGGCGAGCAGCCTATGCCAAAGTACATCAAGTTCCCCGAGCAGTGAATGTATTGTTTCACAGTCGGTAAACTTTTTGCTAAGGTAAATTGCATGCTCTTTTCGACCAGACTCGTCATGCTGCCCCAGTACACACCTCATAGACCCCTCGAGGGCTCTCAAGTACCAGATTAACAATTGTTCCTTCCACAGGAGGCGTCAGAATCAGAGGTTCCTGCAACTTATTCTTTTATTTTTCAATGCCCCTTGGCAATCAATATTTCGCCTGACCGTTTGATTGATTTTTTCCAAAATGGGTTCCCACGTGGCTGTTAGGTGAGATGTGAACCATGACAGGTAGTTCACTTTTTCTAAGAAACCACGAACCTCTCTTTTTATTCTCGGTTTTTTTTTTTTAAGCAGGATCAACCTTGATTCCTCTTTTCCAATGAACCCCATCAGCTTACCGGCCCGCACTCTGATAGTGCACTTATCTGAATTCAACCTCAGTTTGAATTGTCTCCACTGGTCAAACGACTTGCCTCGGTCTGCCAGATGCCCCTCTTCTGTTCGGGACTTTGCTATCATGTCATAGCATTTGATTCCATGATGAATCATATCATGAAACAAAGTCACCATGGCTCTCTGATACAGGCACTGGCATTCTGCTTCTCTAGAGGACAGTCTTCTCTCCATGGCAGCTTGTGCGCAATGACACCGGGATCCGACCCTGGCATATCCTGACATGACCAGGCGAAGGTATCCGCATGCTCTTTCAACAAGGCTACCATTCTGCTCTCGACTCGCCTCTGAAGCGGCCCCAATTTCACTTCCTGACCTCGGCAGTACACAGGTTAACAATCTCAATTCGCTCTTCGAGCGGCTGAATCACCTTCTCCTCTTGTTTCAACAACCTGGCTAATCTCCCAGCAGATCACAATCTTCTTCGTCTTCTTCTTCAGCAAGATAGATCGAATTGTCGAAGTCATATGAGGTGTAACCAAATTGTTATCAACGAGATCCGGAGAATTATTTTTCGACTTTGGGACGAGACAAATCAAAAAAGAAAAATGAAAATAAACATTGCCATTTTTATTTGTTTTAAAACTGCAAAAATAAATGAAAAACAGGGAAGACCGCTTTTTGACTGAAAAACATCCATTTATTAATGATGCAGAAAATGCAAATTTAAACATGAGGTGGCCCTTACAATGAACCATTACGTGTCGGGCAACACGCAAGGCTTTCATGCAAATAAGAACTGAAAACGAGAAATATTACTCTTTCAGATGAGTGACAATGATGATCCTTCTAGGCCTCCCAGTTCTGGACTTCCATCCCTGGTGCGCACGACTTTATCCAACCATCACTTGCAGTTACCATCAGTCTTTTCACCCACTATATAGGCGTGACCCGAATCTTCAACAATTTCACTCACCATTGCCTGACCATGCGCCGGCATGGGATCAGCATTAACATTCGGCGATGGCGCAAAACTGATAGCCTTGGAGTCTACCAGATCCTGGACAACATTCTTAAATGCTCTACAACCCTCAATGTTATGCCCCGGTGTTCCAGAATGAAATTCACACTGGGCATTCTCATCATAGTTAGGAGGCTTTTGATCTGTTCTCATCGGAACCATCGCCCTCGGCTGAACCAACCCAAAATCCATCAACTCTTTAAACAGAACAGCATATGTCACGGGCGGCTTGTCAAAATGGCGATCGACCCCCTTTCCATTCACTTGGCTCCCAGCTCCTTGTTGAGGTGGCTGACGTTGCTGTCGTACTGACTGGTTACCAGCAGGGATAGTTACAGCAGCAATGTGCTGGTAGTAACGACCCCTACCGTGTCCTCTCTGGGCATGCACAGCACTTGATTCACCCTCATTCTTGCGCTGGTCGTTACCAAAGGATTTCTTCGGTCCATACGACGAAACGTTTCCCTGTATCTCCCCCTTCCTTAGCCAGTCTTCAATCTTCTCCACCTTCTCAGCAATTACTCTCTGCCCCAAGGCGAACTCTTGCATGACATTGATCAGCTCTCCCATCTTCTCTTTCAGTTCGAGAATGTCGGCGTTGGGCGGATCCATCAGTTTGGATTTGCTGAGTCTGGGAGAGTATCTGGGCAGAAAAGTTGTGCGCACTGGTTAGACCGATACCTGCAAAACAGCAAACAGGTTAATATGCATGAATGCAACGTCTGTCCATATGAGGAAGATTCTGTCCTTTGATCTTGGTTTCATCGAGACAGATAATATTTCACCAATAACATTTTGACATCCAGATGTCTCTCAACCAGATTCTCAATCAATAATACTCCCCATATGGCTAAACGTGGGTTTGGTGCAGATGAATGCAAAACGAGAATGATGCAGATGTATGCAATGCACTGGGCCATCCTCCAAGTCATCTGATCATCTGTTGCTCTGAATCACAGCCCTGACCTCTGAACCGATCACAACCATCTGAGGAATATGTAACCATAAATCCGACTCAAGGGTTCCGAAATAAATGGAAGGAAGATACATCATCATCATCATCATCACCAAACCATCTCTGAGCAGACCCATCACACAATCTCTGAATCGGCCCGGGGAATCCTGAAATAAACGGATCCCCACTGATAAAAACGGCCCAGGGAATCCTGAAATAAACGGATCCCCACTGATAAATACCACGGACAGCGCTCCGGCGTCACGACAATAAATGGCCATAAATCCGACTCATAAATAGGACTCTGATCCACGGAACAAAAAGTCACCATCTGAGTCACCATCTGAACATGCATCTGAAAGAATCACCCTCCCCTCACAGGTAAATTCTAATCAGGTCACCCTAAGGCGGATAATAGTCTCGACAATCGGGCAGAGATACTCAATGGGTTTGCCCTTTCGGGTGTGCCATTGTAGCTCCCTTAAGATCGTCTAAACCAAAGATCCGGGAAATGATCGGTCACCAGAGTCAATAGTTCAGATGAAGTAACTCAACCAAAGTGGAGTACCCCACAGAGGCAAGCACTATCAAATGAACCTCGTCTGGCTTGTGGTATGTCACGTTGCAACAATATGTTGATAAAGCAAATGAGGAACGCGAGACCACACTAATCCTAGGTGTATACTCGGGCCTGGGTTTTATCCCCACTCAGAACACCCACCCCAAACAGAGGAACCACCTGCACAGAGGACGGCAACATGATAGTATGATGCATGCAAATGTTAATGCAAATATATACACAGTCAGAATAATAAATGCAATAAATCAAGCATCACAAGCAACCTAAACTAATCCTAAAACGCTAGGAAGGACTCGCTTAGGGACGATGGACCAGCATAGGTCTACATCCGTAATTCCCCAGCAGAGTCGCCAGCTGTCGCATCCGCGAAAAAACAACCGGCGAGCGCTGAAATAAAAACAACACAGAGCCGCCACTGCGCGTTATTTATCCCAAGATAGGGAAAGGAAACGCTCAGAGAAACCTGGAAAGGAAATGGTCTCGCGACCAAAGAGAAAGGGTAAGGGAGTCGGTTACGCAAGGGGAAGGTATTAGCACCCCTCACGTCCGTCGTACTCGACGGGATCCACGTTCTAAAATAAAGAATAGGTTGCTAAAACATCACACACACACACGGGGAACGCAGGTGGGGTTAAGAGAAGGGAGCTCGATAGGACGTCGCATCCTATGCCTACATATCTCGTCTGGAACGAGAATCAGAGCCACTGTAGTTCGGCTCACGCACGCCAAACAACACAAAACGCACAAACAGATGGCAAACATGGAGCCCGACCGCCAATCACTGGACTTACGTCGGCATCCGAACCAAAACACACTCAAAAGGGCAAACGTGGAGCCCGACAGCCAATCACTGGGCTTACGTCGGCATCCGAACCAAACACACCATCAGATAACAGGTAAACACACACAAAAAGAAAAAAAATGCCCGGAGAGGTCTTGCACGACCTCCTGCCTACATACCTCGTCTGGCACGAGGATCAGGGCGATGTAGTTCCCCCTAAAGGGAAAGAAAACCTAGCCAGAAACCGAGGGAAGACACACTACCAGGGAGCTGGACTCGAGCCTAGTGTTGTCATGCATCGTTACCCTACGTTGAGGTTTCTACCTACTTGCACAACTGCAAGCTACTCCTATCCAGGAAGAAAGCAAGCATGCAAGCATACAGGCATCAAAACAAGCATCTCAATCAAACATGTCAAACAAATATTCACAAAGCACACACTATAACCAATCAAGTGAGGCTCACACAATGGGTTTGACTGCCGAAGCAAGTCATCTGTGCATGGGTAGATTCGCTCTTAACCTTGCCATTACGAGGCTAAGGTGAAGCAGATGAAAAGGTGAAGTGAGGATGAGACCTCACAGCTCTTATCCCTGACCAGGGAGAGCTTCTGACAAAGGAGCGTGGGTCCAGAATGGAGGGACCCTTTTACGCTCAAAGACTCTGACTCGATTGTGCAACAGCACGAGATCTTGGGTTTGTGTCCCAATGCATCAACGCACAGCCGTGTGAGCAGAGGGACGACTCACAGAATAGTGGGGGATAGATTGCATATCCCTTTGATCCACCAATTGCCTCATAGAGGTCTTCACCTGCTTGGCACAAATGTAAACAACCACAAGCATCGCCTCTTAAGGAGGACTTCAGACAGTTTGCCCGGCCAAATAACAGGCCGGGTCTCCAGACTACATGAAGAATAGAAGTCCTACCTCAAGTGGTTTAAAAACCAAGCAGCAGCAAGCAAGTTCTTAAAGAACTGTAAGCAACTAAATGTACCTGAAAACAATCAAGTATCATCAGTACTCAGACAGACAACAATAAACAGCAAATGTTAATCAGTCAGACTATACAAACAACACAAGCACATAAATGCAAGCTACAAGCTCAAGCTCAAGCTTCACAACCTACAAAACAAAGTTATGTTAATTCTCCACATCAAACAAATTCAATTTTATTGACTTGAAGCATTCTCCTTAAGCTTTGTGCATTTCATCCTGAAAATCCACACCAAATGTGAGAAACTAGACCACTAGGCCAAGCCTAGGGTCCAAAAGGGATAAAAAATCCTCAACAGCAAGGGATTCTCAACCAAAATCAAGCTAAAGCAATTCAAAAGCAAGAGCAATTGACCCCATACTCATATCATTCACCATATTCATTTCATGACCAAAACAAGTCAAACTAGGTCAAATGCAACATCCAATGTCCAAACAGAACTATTGCACTCAAAAGCATATCAAATCAATTCCAAAAATCCTCAAATAATTCACACCTAAACAGGACATATTCAAGGTATAGCATGTCAATTTTCAGCTCAATTGGACAAAAGGAACTAGGCTAATGAAAATCAAGAAATCCAGACATAATTATTCAAGCCAATTCATAGCATCAACACAAGCATTCACTTCAAAAATTCATAAATCAGTGAAAACAATTAAGAAATGAATGGGACCAAAACAGGGATGTCCTACAATGTGTCTACAATCAGCATACCAAATTTCATGTTCATCTAAAACCATATGAGCATTTCACATTAAATTTACAAACATGTGTCACATGAACTTGCATAATTGACCATCAGAGATGAAAAATATCAATCAAATTGAAAATGCCACATAAAAATCCAGAAAAATCCACATAGCATCTTAACATATCCATAAACATCCATGCAAAATTTCAAGTCATTCTAACAAGCATTGGCTAGGCAAATAATTTCATGAAGTTGCCCTAATTAGGTGTGACACCAATTGTCACACCTAAGTTCAAAAATTCATATCTCACTCCACAGGTATCAAAAATTCACAAACTTTATATGTAAATCACCAGCAACATGTGTAGAATCACCACAAAAAATTTCAAACATTTCTTTTAAGGCATGAGAATTTCACAATGGAAATGGCAAAATGTGTCAAAATATACCACAAGTCAAACAACCCTAGGTCAAACCAATTTTTCACCAAGCACAATTTCTAAAATTATGTCCATAAAATTCTAGAGAGAAAATGGGAACCATAGAAAAAATCCTCACATTTTTTTGACTTTCCAATTATTTTTTATGATTTTTTTAAGATTTGTATGATTTTTTTAAATAATTATTTGAATTAATTTAATTAATTAAAGGTTTCAATGGCAGTTTTGTAATTCTCCAAGGCCAGGCGCGGTAAACAGGTTATTTGAAAATCCGAATGACAAAACGGATCAAACGCTGTTCTTCATCTCCTTCACGCCCAGAAATTCCCAGAACCATATGAACACGAAGAACATCCAACTTCAATGAAAATTAACATGCCTATAACCGTTGGAAAGGTCTCACTCTCAGGATCTCAAATATCACAATGATTTTGACTAACTCTTCCTATATTTCACGAATCGAAGGAATTAGGTTTTTGCATCATAACTTTGAATCAACATAACTCGAGCTAGGTTTCACCATTTCTAAAACTAATTATATCATTGAACTCTACATGAAACAGTCTTTAAAACGCATATAAGCATTCATTAATCCATGAGATTCGAAAAATTACCTTGATTCGAAGGCAGTGGTGAATTTGATGTTCTTCGCGATTCTTCTACCAAAACAGATGGAGCATGATGATGTGTGAGGTGTCTGGAATGTTCAGGTTCAGTTACAATTGTTCCTAGTGCACGAATTCTTCAAAAGCCATGGATGAACCAAACTTGGACAGTTGCATTTGGTGATGAATTTGATGATGATCTCCACAAACAGTCCTAGAAGAAGTTGAATAGAGATGGCAGCAAAAGGAATTTTCGAGTTTGATGAAGAATTGTAAGAGATTGAAGGATTTTCCTCTTATGTGTTCTTGAAGAATTTTCAGAAATTGGAGAATTTGGAATTGTGATTTTTGGGGAATTGTGAATTCTGTTAGAAGTTAGTTATGATTAAGCTTAAGTACCTCCAATTAATCCACACTTAATCACTTTAATTAGCAAAATGCAATGTGCTTAGTAAAATGTCTTTTTCCAAGCAAGGGCAAAATAGTAACTTCACATGCCAGCCAATGACAGCTCATTGACAGCTCACACACTCTCAAAATGACATGTGTGAGCTGCTGCAACTTGTCTCATGTTGATTGGATGTGTATTTTGCAATTTCACTATGTCATGGTAATGTTATGCATTTTCAAGTTCATTCCAAAAGTGAAATCTTCAACCATTGCACCTTGGCCTATTATGATGATTCCAACAATTTTCAAATGTCATTTGTGAGGTGTTGCAAAAATCCCCATCCAAAAATTCCCATTATTTCTCAAGTTGGACAATTTTGCCCCTGGCTTTTTAACTGTACACTTGAAATTTGACTTTTTGCATTGACCATTTTTGATGAAATCCAATTATGCACCATGAAAGTACATGTCAAATGGAGGTTGTGCATAAAAAGATCACCCAATTTGGACACTCCATGTGGAAGTTATGCCCCTCTGATTATGGGTCATTTTTGAAATTGACTGGACCATAACTTGCCAACCATACATGGGATTTTCAAGTTCTTGGACTTTTTGGAAAGGTGAGAACAAGATCTACAACTTTCATGGTGAACAAATTTTCATTTGAAGCTTCCTTGGACATGTAATTTTGAGGTCAAAAACTTTCCATTTTTGGAAACTTCTATTACAAGTCACTTTCTATTTTTGGCAATTTCTTGTCTGACTTGATTTTCTCCATTCTTGAGCTTTGAAATGTCAAATAACACTTGTTCCAACATGAATGAAGTGTATCCAACTCATTTCCACCTCCAAATCCATAAAATCATGTACAGTTGACCATAGTGGACTTTTTCAACTGATAGATGAATTTGGCCATACACTGATCAATCTGAGCCCCAATTCTCTGATGAAACGGCTCAAGGATGAAACCTTAGCCTCAATAAGCTCAATACAATCATGAAATGATCCTCATAGCCATCTTAGATCCCATCTCCTAGCCATGCCCTGATTGGCCCAATGCAGATGATTAGGGTTGACTAGCGGTCAAAACCCTAATCTCAAGGAATATGCTCCAACACTTGAATCTTCTGATGATAAACCATGATGATGATGATGAATCATTTTGAACAAGATGAAGACCAATATCTTTTGAGAATCATGAAACCCCAATTTGGACCTCCACATCCTCAGATGATTGCTGACCAGTCCAATGAAACCCTAGCTTGCACTTGACCTCTTATCTCCTGATCAAGACTTGTGAGAATGGCTTGCACACTGTAACCACATGATATGCAATATGCAATGTCTAATGACCTAAAAAAAAATGATATGCAATATGTTAGCTAGTCCCAAGAGAGGAGGGCAAATTTTGAGGTGTTACACTAGGCGAGCAATTCCTTCGCCTAGCGAACACTTCATCATGACACTCGCCTAGCGAAGCACCAGATCCAGAAAAAAGCCCAGAATGGCTTGCTCGCTAGGCGAGCAATTCCTTCGCCTAGCGAAGCTGGCGAAAATCTGAAGTTTTGGACCTCATTTTAAGCCCATTAGGTCACTACCACTACTACTATAAATACCAGCTCCTCAGCCCCGAAAATAACACACAGACCCAAAGGGAGAAACACGGATACAAACAGACGGACGGACACCGAGACGGAGAGACCAAGACGAAGGACGGAAACCCTGGTGCAAAAACACTGCTAACCTGAAGGCAGCCCCTCCGCGCCGAAATTACCGCCGCCTCCAAGCAATCAGTCCCTTTCAATATCGCAATTGCACACAGGTTTGCGTATCATCGCTGTTTTACGTTTCCAATTGATATTCTTTACATACATGATGCATTCCGATTAAAGCTTTGATATGTAATTTGATTTCACATGTGAATCTAAGTATGAACATCCTATATAATTGTATATGCTATGCCTGTGATCAAATGCCATAAGAGTGCAGGTTTTCGGAAGTCATGCTGCTGTCAAATCCAAACCCGTGGCCGCTCGCTAGCTCATCGCTAAGCGAGCCTGCAGCGAGCATTCGCTAGGCGAAGCAGAGGCGAACGGGACAGTGGCTGCTTTGTCTCTTTGTTGTTCTATCTTATGCTTATCTAATTACGATTTTTGCATCACTTGGCCTGAACTCATAACTGTTATGTTTATCTTATGGTGCAATTGTCAAGTCATACTTTATCTCAATGCTCTAACCCGTGTGTTGAATGGTGTAAAGGCTTCCATATCCTCAATGAAGCGGCCGGCTAGGTACTCCACTTTACGTGTGGGAGACCTTCGTGGAGATGGATTCTAAATTACTTCACTTTAATGTGAAGATTCATATTGATTGCCTAATTAATTTTAATGTATTAATTTTTAATGTATTGATTTTAATATGTTGATTTTAATGTGGAGATTCATCATAATTACCTAATGAACGTTAAAATATGGACTTTAAATAAATGGTATCGGACCTCTCTTTGTTACCCCCCGATTACGTAATACGGTCATGTCCCGCGAATATGGGGATACCCTTAGCAAAGACCCTTCGGTTAAATCATCATGGTCCCTCGGATGTTGCCTTCGAAAATACGATTTTGTCCCTCGATGACCCTTCGGTGTAGCCTACGGTTAAATGATGATAGTCCCTTCGAATGCTAAGGTATCCTCATAACTGTTGCCTTCAATGACCAGCCGATGCCCCTACGATGACCCTTTACATCCCAAGGATAAAACTACTTACTTCTCAATAGTAAGGACAGTTTTACCCTCACAAGGATAGGAAATACAGTAAAGACCTCGGACAGGTATAACCCTTAATTGCTCATTCATAACCTAAAAATACTTTTCACACCTTACCCATTTCAAACATCCTTTTTGGAAAATCACCACTTAGCATACATCCGTACTAGGATCATTGCTGAGTTATATTTCTCTGAATAACTTTCAAATCTAAACGAGATAACCACTTTGTATACATTCATGCAAGAATCATTACAAAGTTAAATTCTCATTTTCAAAACATTTTTCACACATTTCTCAAAACACTTTTTCAAACAAGGAAAACATAAATGATTGAGCAATTAAGAGCCCATGGATAACCATGGATACAAAGGGTGCTAACACCTTCCCTTTGTATAATGTACCTCCCGAACCTAAAAATCTATTGAGGTCTTTCCTGTTCTTTTCCACCTTTCCTTATTGGATAAAAGAAAAGTCGGTGGCGACTCTTGCTATCCGCGACATTGCGATAAAAAGCAAAACACCCCAAGTCAGTTCACCGTATGACAAGCTGCAAACAAGAACATCCAGAAGATTATCCAGAAGATGGTTGTGACATATAAGGATTGGCATGAGATGCTCTCATTTGCTTTGCACGAGTATCGTACATCCATCCGCACTTCAACAGGGGCAACCCCTTTCTCTCTTGTATATGGTATGGAAGTTGTGCTCCCCGTAGAGGTTGAGATCCCATCATTGTGTATGTTGATGGAAGCCAAGTTGACTGAGGTTGAATGGTGTTAAACCAGGTATGATCAGCTGAATTTGATTGAAGAGAAGAGGTTGATTGCCATGTGTCATGGTCAATTATACCAGCAGAGAATGAAGAAAGCTTTTGATAAGAAGGTCAGACCTCGTGTGTTTATAGAAGGTGACCTGGTGCTCAAGAAGATTCTATCTTTCAAACCAGATTCTAGGGGAAAATGGACTTCTAATTATGAAGGCCCATATGTTGTTAAGAGAGCCTTTTCAGGCGGTGCTTTGATTCTTACAACTATGGATGGTGAATAGTTCACTCGTCCTGTGAACGCAGATGCAGTCAAGAAATACTTCGCCTAAAAAAAGAAAAGAACAGCTCGCTAAGTTGAAAACCCGAAAGGGAGGCTTAGGAAAAAATGAGCGTCTTGGTGGATTGAAAACCCGAAAGGGCGATCCAGGCAAAAGTTAGAGACATAAAACAGAAAGAATTATCCCGATAAATTGAGTACCCCATCTTGGGGCAATTTATGCAAAAATTAGGGATCATGGCAAGTAACTGCAGCCTGCTGATCTTCAGTTTTGAAGACTTTCTTGAGCACATTGTCGGATTCTGAGCCCCGGTAGCGGCCAAGAGCACAGTGGACATCAAGAGTTGGTAGAAGGATTAGTGATCATTGTATTCAATGTAGCCCTTTTCCGTGTAAATTACTATTTTTAACTTTTGTAAAGATCTATGGAGTCTTGTCATTTACAGACTACCACTCTATTAAATAAAGTTGAGCTTTTATCCAATTGTTTCTACTCTTATTTAATTCAGCCAAATGGTTTTAAATTTTATTATGATCATTTTTTTAATTAAAAATTTAATTAAAACCATGTTTTCTTAAACATATAAAAGCATTAATTTTAAACAATTGATTTCATTAAAAGGAATATCAACAGTGGTCTGAAAGCAGTAAGCCCTAAGTGTGCAGCATTATTGGTTCTTCCTAAGCAGTAGGTGTGATTCCTCTTTCATCTCCGGAAGCACGATTAGCACCCGGTGTTTGTTGATTTCCCTAGATGTTAATTCGCCGTTGTCCCCAACTGATTTATGGTTGTTCCCTAGCTGAGTGCGGGGATTTCATTGAAGCAGTTTGCATCAGTTCCGGCAGAACTTCGGTTTCCCCGCAAGTCGCCATCAGATTCACTCCCGACCAGAGTTTCCTCCTGGTTTCTGAGCGGCTATTTATGTTTGTTTCCCTGTAGGGTTATCTCCCATTTGAAATGGTGTTGACCTAAAATTCCCCGCAGAATTGGTAGCAGTCTCCTCAGCAAATCTCCTCTTTTCTTACCCAGCTAGGGTCGAGCCTTTGAGATGTTGATCTCTTTTCTCCAGCAGTTGTTTCCCTCCTTTGTGGATTGGCTGATAATTGTATTGATGATTCAAATTTGCGACATTTTTGTATCCTTTGCGATCGTTTTGTCAGCATAATCATCATATATATTATATATATATATATATATATATATATATATATATTATATATATATATATATATAATATACACACACACACATATACATATACATTCATATAACTTCATTATTGCGTCATTACACTTGTTGATTCATTTTTTATGGCTCTTATTCTCTGTTATGGTGGTACTTTATCCCCATCCAGGTTTGGCGTTTTTGTCCTCCCTCAATTGTAGAGTGTCAGTCCCTGAAGCAGAAAGACTTTAACCTTTCTCCTTTCCCCACCGATTTATTTCCCCGGGGACAATTATTATTTTAGCTTCCTCCCCGGTTGATTATCTGGATGGAACCACTCCCCTTGAGTTATATCCTCATTGGGTTGAGTCTTGATTGACTGTTTCTTTCTAGATCTTACCTAGATAGATGTTTTTGGTCCCCTAAGAGTCTATTACCCAGTAACTGGTAGTATTCTTCTTAGTTTCCAATTTGCTACTTCTCGCCCAATACCCGGCAAAAGTAACCCCTTTTTCTCCCCAGCAGATTCGTTTTCACGTTTCCTCAAGAAGTATATCCTTGATATGTTCATCCTAACCGATGACGAATATTTTCTTCCCCTGCTTTGAGTTTATCCTTAAAATGTTCATCCTAACCAATGACGGATATTCTCATTTTTGGTATTCTACCCAGTAAAAAGGTAGTTGTAATCCCTATTTGTTTCCCAGAGAGTTAATCCTTGATATGTTCATCCTAACCGATGACGGGTTTCCTTCTCTTTACGGTCTTCTGCCCAGTAACTGGTAGTTGTAAATCTTGCCTTTTATACCCTTTCAGAGTGTATACTTGATATGTTCATCTTACCCGGTGACAGATATTCTCTTTACGATTTTCTATCCAGTAACTGATAGATGTAATCCCTATTCTTCCCCTCGGAGTCTATCCTTGATATATTCATCCTAACCGGTGACAGATACTCTTTTTGATGGTATTCTATCCAGCATTCGATAGATGTAATTCCTACTTTTTTATTTAGGCGGTTTATCCTTGATATGTTCATCCTAACCGATGACGGATATCCTCTTTAACATCCCCGGTAAGTCTATCCTTGATATGTCCATCTTAACCGATGACTGATTTTCTTTCCTTTGAGTCTATCCTTGATATGTTCACTTTAACAAGTGACGAATATTCTCTCCTTTTTGTCTTCTGCCCAGTAACTGGTAGTTGTAAATCCTATTTTTTCAACTTTTCCCCAACAAGTTTATTCTTACCCAGTAACAGGTAATGAATACGCCTTATGGTGGCCCTTAATGAGTCATCCTTGATATGTTTACCCTAACCGGTAATGGATGTCCTCTCTGTCAGATTTTATTATCTCCATACCCAGTAATTGATAGTGGATAATATATTTCTATCTTTTCTCTATCTCCAAAATTGTTACCAATAGTGTGTCAACACTTTCATAACCATCTTTATCTGAGAAAACCGTAATCTAAATAGAATCACATTTTCTCCCTCTTTTGTGACAATCCTTCTTGAAATGACTGTTTTTGTGACAAGTAAAGCATTTAAACTTTAACTTATCAAAAGCCTTGTATTTGAACTTAGACTTGGACTTCACATGGATATATTCCTTCATGGGTTTCCTCTACTCTCACTTCTTCTTCTTGAGACACTTAAGCTTTCACTACTATCATCAACCTTAAAATCTTTCAACTTTGAAACTCCTTTGAACTTACAGTTGTCTGGACCTCATCTAAAATGATAGTACGTTCCTTACCAAAAATAAGTGCATTCTTGAAGTTCTCAAAGAATTTATGTAATGAACTTAACAAGAGATAGTCGTTTCTCATCATTAATCTTCAACTCAATACTTTTTAAATCAACAATGATCTTATGAAATTCTTCCATCTACTCCATAATACATTTACTTTCCATCATATGGAAATAAAAAAGCTATTGTTTCAAAATAATTTGTGAGTCAAAAATTCGGTCTTTTCTCTTGTGACTTTGATTAGAACTTTATTTGTGAGACACAAGATAATGTCACTTCTTACCTTATCCACTATATGAGTCTTATTTGCTTGTGTTAGGCTTACAAACATCAATGCATCCCCTTCAAGGCTTCTACACACCAATGTTAAATTAGTATTACTTTCATCATCACCTTCCACAACCTGAAGTCATTGCTCCAGAAAACTTCTTGATGACCTATTTAGAATCCATAGTGCTCACTTGTAAACTTAACATTTTTTTCACCCAAGGTGGGCACCATTGTTTGAAAAACTAATAACTTTTCAAAGTCCAAACACACCAAGATTTTGATGTATTGGACAAAGAACAATGACAACTAGCCAAATTACTTAAGTGTTCTAAAAATATAACAGACCATAACACAAAGAAAATCAATTACCTAGTTCGATCAGAATAATCTACTTCCGAGTGAGATAGCAATTATCTGATTCATTATACTTCAAAATTGATGCAAGATATTACAATATGAGATATAAAAAATTTGCTCAAACTAAACCTTATTTTCTACTAAGTGTTTTTCTATCTCTCTAAATCTCAATATAAGAACCATATAAATTCAAGGTATTTAAAGTGTTTCTTAAATTTCTTTGAAAATCCCAAAAATATGATCCTATAAATTTCTATCATTTGCTTCTCATAGTGAATCATTAACGAACGGATATATGAAATGATCCAACAAAACTCAAGACCCCACCCGGACTATCGTCGTCGACCTTCAATCGCACCGCCGCTTGCCATCCTCCAGCTCCGATGCTTCCACAATTACGGCCTCCAGCTCCACCACGCCGCATTACCTCTGCTTGCCGAAAAATATGGTTTTAAATGCTAAGGCCCTCGTTAAGAGTTTTAAAAGGTATATTTTGTTAGAAATATTTGTATTCAACGCATTACAAATATAAATAATTGATTTTTGTAAAATACAAAAATATATATTTTATTCAATGCATTGAAATTAAAATAATTAGTTTAATTAAAATCTTTAAAAAGTGCTTCTGAAATCTTCGTTTGCTATTATACTTTATATAATTTACTTTCTTTAGAAAGATTATATGATTGATTCGCTTAAAGGGTTGATCGCTCACAATATATGTTTTTTCCATAAACACCTATCAATAGTTGGAATCTTTGACCAAATTGCTAAAACACCACTTGTATCGTACCATGTTGGTTGTTCAAACATTAATTAATTTACTTTCAAATGTAGTTTTAACCACAATTAATTTACTCCACCTACCATAAAATCAAACATACATTTTGTCATTAATCATTCTTATTTTTCAATTAAACATTAGAAAACAAGATTAAAGAGGAAACAATAATTTCAATAATAGGACAACAAAGTTTTATATCAAAAGGTTCTTCATATCAATGGGTCCAATCTAAGCTACAAAAGTCCAAATTTATACCAAAAAGATTTTCATATAATACATCATGTCCTTTCTTTCTTTTCACACCCGCACACGTATATATTTATACATTTAAGATTAGGATATCATCCAAATCAAATTATTTCACCAAGAATACATATATTGAAACCAAACAATAGCACAACACCAATACACAAAAACAACAAAAACATTACAATCATAGGATAGTTTGGATGTTTCAACCATCACAAAATACCACCCTTCAAAACATTCACACTATACTTTTAACACACATTTTTATCACTTCTTTCTACGAGAATATGTATTGAAATATATATAGTCAGGAGATTCTGCATTTATACCGTTCAGACATCAAATAGTTTCTGATATTCTAACTTTATAAATGCAGACTCGTCCTGACTTGCCCGAAATTTGAATTCAATAGCTTTAGCATTCGGGAATAAGATTGTGGTTTCTTCTAGGATCGTGACAATAATTGTAGACCATGTAATTGTTTTGGACCCATTGCATTGCCCTATATTGTTGAGGGCTAAGGCTACCATACCCAGCAGAGACAGAGGGTGATTGACATGAGACAGGGCTTTCAACGGTACAACCTTGTAATTTGAAGTTTGTGTAGCTTCCAACAAAGGGTTGGTATTTATAATCTGCTTTGTATTTTCCACCTTCTGTTGCCCAAGATGATGCATCCCAAATTGATCCGTACAAGTACATTGGCCTTGAAGGGTAGGTGGCATCAATTTTCCTAGGATACCTTCTTATGGGAACATCATCCACTAAGAATCTGCATGTGATGTTTTTCCATTTTAAGACAAAATGGTTAGTCACCAACCAAAACTAGATCTACAAGCAAGATTATAAATTTACTTAAAATTTATCTATTTTTTTTATTTATAAATCAGATATCTCCGGCACGCAACTGCAGAGAGTAATCTCTTAAGCGGAAGAAGATGATAATAAATAACAAAATTCTTTTTAAAAAAATTTAATACTACTGCGTATTACTACTGAATTTGAATCCAAAATCTTTGACTGAGTTAAAAGACATTTGCGAAAAATTATTTATTAGTTGAAAAACATGAGTATATAATTTTTATATATCATATATATAATTGTGAAACAAAATGGTCTTTTCAACTGAAATATTGTTAGAGAGACATAAATATGAAAAATAACTACTGATGTTGTTGAAAATGATCAATAATTAGCCTGAAATTGAATGAAAAATATAGTACTTACATTATCTCACTGGGTTTCCATAGAATAGCATAGTTGTGAAAATTTTGAGTTGGGTCAAACCAAAGATGAAACTGCACCTCTCTTCCTATAATGTTCCCATCTCCACTTCCTCTCATATATACATTTGTTTGCAACACATATGGCTTACCTGGTGTAGTGCCAAGAAACTCAATGTCAATTTCATCATGGTTTCCTGGGTGGTCTTGATTATTTGATAGCTGCAATTATGTAAAAAATTGTTCAAACTTCACGTTTGTAATAGAAGTTATAAAGTCAAGCTCTTACGACTGAACTGACACGTCAGAGACACGAGTCAAAGTTATGAAGTAATTCTAGCTTACATAAAGAGAAGTAATAACTCCAGCAGTGTATCCAGGTTGAAGCTTAATTGCAGCACCAAAGTATCCGGATTTATAGGAGTGAAGTGACTTGAATCCACTACCTATGTTATCAATATTGTGTCAGGTAAAATTCAAAGCAGACAATACCTCAGAGACGCGGTACGGGAGGCTTGACTTAAAGCCGAAATAAATAGGAATTCATTTATTTACCTGAGTTAGAGTCAAGCCATATTGTTAATGAGTTTTGGTCTAATCTTTGATGTTGAGGTCCCCAAAGGTTTCTAAAGCCTTGGCTAAAGGTAATTGGACTAATTTTGGAGCTAGGGTAGTAGCCAGGTGAAGGTGGACCCTGAGCATTAGAACAAAGAATTGTGAGGGATAGTACAAGAAAAGTGAAGAGAATAGAGGATGATGGCATTGTTGTAAGCAAAAGGAATACTCTGTTCAAAATGCAGGGGAGGGACAGAGGATAAGAAGTTAGTTGTTTCATGTTAAGAGTATGGCTACACAGTTGGATATATAAAAGGATTTTGTGGCCCTACATGACCAAAAAGATGGTAAGTTAGTTGATTAGAAGTTACACGCTTGGACAAATTTATCAAGATTGTATTTTTTTAGTTTTTATGAAGTACGGATTTTTAGGAGTAGGCGTGTTGCGACGTCCGACACGCGTTGATATCCGATACTTGTATGACATCCGTACGATACGTGTCTGAAAAGTCAGATAAGTGCCCACTAAAAAATGATTTTTTTTCTTTGTTTCGACACTTTTGAATTAATGATCGACACTTATATGACACTCATAACACATATCAGACTATTTAGACAAATGTTTCAAATAAAAAATTATTTTTTTCTTTACTTTTCAACACACCTTTATACATATTTTGGACAAAACTCACACAAATTTAAAATGCTTAAACAATGTTATTAATAAAGAATTAAAGACAATAATTTTTTATATAATATTTTCAACTTTTTTAAGTATAGATGGATAAATAAAGCTCAAATATTTTTATATATATCGGTGTCGGTATTCTATGTTTTAACATTATCACATTATCGATGTTTGAGTGTTTGTGTCGTGTCATATCCTCGTGTCTATATCGGACTACGTGTTTCATTTTAACTCTTTCGTTTCAAGGGAAGGAATTGTCCTCACCTATAAGATATTGTTCAAAGTAAGACTCTAAACCCAACTTACACATATGATTAGATATTTGCATCATAGAAGTAAGTGGTGTTAAAAAATGTGATTGAGTTTAACTCAATCCTATAAAATTAGTTTTGTAAGATAAAGATTACACTTATTCATAAACAAATATTTAAATCATATATTATCCGATGCTGGTTTTTTAACATGTTAATCCATCGATTTTTGAAGTTTATTAACCACTCAAGTTGAATGGCATAGTAAAATAAAATACTTTGAAAAATAGTTATGGTGTGGACTTTTTGCTTTTATTTTCTTTTAAGGGATGAACCTTTTTTTTCTAAGTAAATACTCGTTTTGGTAAAGTTAATATATACATGAAGATTAAACATGAAGTAAGAATGACATTGATTTGGTTAGCTATGAAGATTTCACATTAGAGGAGAAATGGATAAATTTAGATATATAGATATGTATGGTTGGGCTTACCTAATCTATTAGCATTATTATTGTTAGCACACATTTGGAGTTTGGACAAGGTATATGGAGTATTGAAGAGAAAAACGGGAACAACTAGATGTATCTTTGGGAAATGTGTCGAGAAAGGATAGTTTTGGAATTCAATTCTTCAATTTCTTGACGTAATAAAAGTTGGACAATGGATCGCTTTGAGTTGATATCATATTTAAAATTTAAATTTGAGATAAATTTTGCACTTTCACTTTAAAGATTCAATTTTGATTGAAAAAATTTTGGTTGGATAAATTTAATGGATTTGATCGATTTAATATTTATTGGACTAAATTTATAAAATTATAAAAAAAATTATATATTCATAAACATCCATTTTTATTTAAAATAAAATTATGAAAATTTTAGAAAGCACAAAAATAACTATTGTTCTTATTATTAAAAAATTATTATTAGTAATAACATTTCCAATATCATTTAACATCTTTAAAACATAAACGAATAACATTCAAAATTTTATATTGCATATTCTTGTAATCTTGTGAATAAGTAATACCACTATTAAATTATAAAAAATGATAATAACATAACAATATTATGAACCCCATTTAGTCTATAGTAATAAAATATATTAACTGAGTTCGATCGCATTCGATTTTTGGAGGATTAAAAAAATCATTTGAGCCTGACCGAATCAAGCATATATTATATAAATTAAATAATTGAATCAACCAAACTGTTTGCATGAAAAATACAATGGAATCGATCGATTTCAATCCGACAATTGAAATTTGTCCATCCCTAATGTAACTATGAATCAAGTTTGTTATTTCTCCGCCACTTATAGATAGTTAATTAACTTTAAGGTTGATTTAGAGATGGAGATTTGGATATTGAGAGATCTCCATATTTGAATATGGTTGAGTGCAAATAATTTGTGTTGGGTTAAATGTATATAGAATTTATTCCCCCTCTAAACGAATTGATTTTTTCTTAAATAACCATTTTTTTTAAAAAAATCGAAAATAATCAATAATTCAAAAAAAAAACCAAAATAATCAGGTTTTGAAGATGATGCGCCGGATGAATTGGCGCGTCCCCAATGCATTAAGAGAATGCACCAATAGCATTGGCGCATGCATTGGGCTTCTCATGAGGAGCCTCCAATGATATTGGCGCATGCATTGGCCCTCATGAGGAGGAGTCAATGCTCATTGCGCCTAGGTGCAATGATGGTGTATGCGCCAATTCATCTGGCGCATACACCCCTTGTATTTTTTTAAATTTTTTTAATTTTTTTAAATTTTCATTTTGTTTATTTAATAAATAAAAAATAGTAATGGAAAAAAATAAATTTAATGATGATGTAATAATTGGTTACATTGGACTGACAATAAACTAATGACCGACCCGATTATAACGTTCCCCTCTTCCACATCCAGATGCGTTAGTTTGTCTCCGAGGTCTCCCACGATTTTCTTGAGGTGTTTGAGGTCTTTGTGTGCTGACCTGATCGAGTGATGACTGGTAGGAAGGTCTGGCGGAAGTTCCAACGGTATTTGACAGATGTGTCATCATTTGTTCCCAATATCCGGAGGGGCTCTGGCCAACGACGCTTCCGTAATGGAGTTCGGTGCCCATGTCATCGCAGTTAGGTCGTTGGGGTTGGGTGGATTGGGGACGGTATAGTTGCCCAAATTGGGCCATTGAGTCGTTTTGGAAACGAAGCAATGGTTCCTGGGGCGTACTATAGTTAAACAATGGTTAAGTGTTATGTTGATGGGATGTTTGGGTGGTCATTGGTGGGGGGCTACGATGAAGTGACCCATATGAATCATCTGGGCTATAGACGGTTGTGGTTGCGGGGTTTAATTCTTGGTATTGTGTTTGGGTGGGTGGCATGAATGGATTGGGACGTTGGATGGTTGGTTGTTGGGTGGATGGCATGAACGGGTTGCGAGGTTGGGTGTTTGGTTGTCGTGTGTATGTGGTAGATTGATGTTGTGTGGTTGGTTGTTGGGTTTGGGTGGGTTCACATTGGTGTTGGGTGGGGAATTGTTGTGGGGTTCACAGTGGCTCAGATACAAATTATTGAGTTGTTACCGACCTAAACTATGCCATATATTGTTGAGTCGGTCTTGAACCATGGATGACTGGTTCGTTTAAGATGTGTTTTCGTCGATTCCTCCATTGACGACACATCTCTTTTGCAAAGTCTCTCCAGTCAGAATAATTCTATTGTGCAACAACCCTTTTTTGATGCCAATTCCCCAAACACGTGGGAGATTCTGGAATCTGTTGTAGCATGCCGAACTGCAGTTTGACCCGGTCACTCTGATGCATTTCCACCGTAGTGAATAGGATAATCGGTGTCTTCGCTGTCCAAACTGCAGCATCGTCATGGTTCACATCATGATCCAGACCCAGATATGGCCTCTAGATAAACTGTAAAACAACACGAAACGATTAGATGGAAAATAATTTGATAAGTATTTTCAAATTAAAATATAGTTGTGTAGGAGTATTACATGTCATGTCCAATATTGTCCAATAGATTGCGATAGACTACAATAGCGTGTTTCAGACACCTATTGTAGTTCATCCCCCTTACCGACCACCTTAGATAAAAAAAGTGAAAAATAGTATTTACTATTAATTATAATATAAAATATAATTAACTAAATGGTAAAGTGTTAGACTTACTTGGTTGCAAACGGGAACACGAATGGGCGCTCGTTTATCGGGGCGAGCGACAACATTCTTGACCAACCCCAAGCTTGAGCAAATACGCACATGAAAAAAAGTACAGGTATTCTTTTTTGCAGTTTTACACATTGCACTATATAGATGGGTCAACACAGCTGAACCCCAACTATATGTGTTTACCTTATTAATGTTGCGTAATAAAGATAAATACATTATACTTACAGAATTACCTGTACTTTCTGGAAACAAAAAATTACCAAATAAAATCATAATATAACACCGAGCTTTTATTATTTTCTCGTACTCGATTGAATCTTCGGACAATACTATACTGGCATAATATTGTTTAAGGTATTTTAAATTTATACCTTGCCCCCTTGCTTGACCGAATGTCTCTCCCTCAGTTTCGTCGTCTAACAAAGGGGAATCCAATAATTCATTGCAGGTAGAGTTGTCTTGGTTAACTCTACCATTCACGGCTTTTCCATCTATACGGAGACCCAACAACATGTACATGTCCTCAAGTGTGACGGTACACTCACCAGTCGGAAGGTGAAATGTGTGGGTCTCGGGTCTCCACCTCTCCAACAAAGCAAGAATGAACTTGTAGTCCACTGAGTACAAAACAATGTTGAGTAGATTTCCAAATCCATATCCTCTAATATATGGTTCTATTAAAGGATCGCGGGGTACATATTCATGTATACGACATCCAAAACGCTTCGGATCCTAATAACAAAAAAGTAAGAAATGCAATAAGAAGAATAAATACATAATCAACAAAGACAACTCTATAAGAAGTAAGAAAAACATAGATAACAAAAGTATACAACTAAAAATGGAATAAGTAAAAAAAGAGAGATAACATACAAATGCCGAGATATTCTCGAGTGTTCCTTTGTGTTCATCGCCCATAGTCAACAAAGACATGATTTGATGTTGCAGAGCTTGAGTGTGGTAGAGAAATAGTGTGACAAAGAAGAATATAGATGAGTATTGATGAGGATGATTTGATATTGTTGATATGAAAGACTATTTATAGATGAATGAGTTAGTAAGTTTGCAACCTAAGAAGAATGGGATTGGTTGCATGCAATGGCAAAAGAAGACAATGGAATGACAAAATGCAGAATCCACATGTGAAGAATCATTTGTCTTTGTCCTAGGCGCATGTGAAGAATCCACATGCAAAGGAAGAGGCGCCCTTCCTCTTGGCGCCTGCATGTGATTCTTCACATGCAAGGAAGAGGCGACCTTCCTCTTGGCGCCTTAATGCAAGGCATGGAAAGGGGCACCCTTCCTAGTGGCGCCTTAGTTCATTTGAGGTGAAGGGGCGCCCTTCCTCTTGGCGCCCAAGTTGCTTTATGGCGCCTAGGGAATGAGCACCTGTTAGGAATATTAGGGTTCAGAGATTCCTTGCTTCCATGGGTGCATGTGTGTTCTTCTCACTTTTGTCACTACATGTGGATTCTTTTTACTGCATGCATGGTCAAGTCTGTACAGACAAACCAAATGATTAATGCAACGCTATTTATGGTGTCCAGATGAACAACTTAGAAATGCATTCAATTCCAGTAAAAAAAAACTTACATTTTTAATATTTGAACAAAATGTCTTCCACACAACATTACATGATCAGTGCCCATATGTCGAATGTGAAATATTTGATCATCAGTTGTTTGGTTTTTGTTTTCGAAACACAGAGGTAACTCAGTTTACAATAAATCGACGATCAAATTTTTCACATCTGAAACAAAGAATAGAAAAGAAATTGCAGTTCATTAATGTGGGCCAAATCATCTATAAAAATCCGGTTTGGTTTGTAGAAAACCAAGTAAAATTTTATTAAAAGAAGATTCGAGATGATGACGATGTTCAGCATATATTTGTCAGTCACGAACAATCCGATTACAACGATATAGAGTTGTATATATTACCACATCAACAACAGGTGTCTCAGTTCATTTATCAGTCACAAGTGTTTTGTGAGACTGGTGACGAACAAGCTGAGGTGAATGTTCCAGATGACGAAGAAGAAGAAGTCGAGATCATGGTTGATTCAATGGTGAACGCTGGTGAGGAAGAGGAGCCAATACCAGCAGGTCATGTATATTGTCCATCCCAACACATGACAAGGTTGAATTTGGGTTCAGATGAACCTTCATCAGATGTATGGTACAATCCTTACGTGCAAATGCAAGGATCTTTGAAACAAGGAGACATATTTCGCACAAAAGAGGAATGTGTAAAAGCCATTAAGAAATTCCACATGCAACTATCAGCTGATTTCAGAGTTGACAGAACCGACGCATCGAGGTATAAAGTTTATTGTCCGAATGAGCACTGCCTTTTTAGGTTGTCAGCTTCGTATCGGAAGAGGAGCGAGTCTTGGGAGATTGGATCAATGGATCCAGATCACACATGCATGCTGACAAACCCAATGCAAGATCATCGTAAATTAAGCTCTCATCTAATATGCGATGAAATATTGTATGTCATTGGCGACAATCCGTCGTTAAAGGTGAGTACAATAATCTCGCATATTATGGCAGAGTACGAGTACACTCCATCATATAGGAAGGCATGGATAGCTAGGACAAAGGCTGTTGAAAAGTGTTTGGCAATTGGGAGGAGTCTTACAAACAACTTCCAAAATATCTGTTGGCTCTAAAACAATTTGCTCCCGGGACTATTGTCAAGTTGGAAACATTGCCCGCGTATACGCTAGATGGTACGTGTGTTGTTGGAAATGAAATATTTCACCGTCTCTTCTGAGCATATCAACCATGCATCGTATGTTTTTCTTTCTGTAAATGATACGTGTCATGACTGTATATACAATATAGTATATCGGGTACTTGACTGCAAGTGCACAGTCCATTCGTTTTAGTTTTAAAAGATATCGAACCCACAGGGACCGATGGTCAAACTAATGCTACCGACGTTACTATGTTTAGCTAAGGGAATGATTTTTAGAAGTTTGGTTGCAGAAAATTAAATCTAAGGGAAGTTAAGTTTTAAGAAAGTATTAATAGAAGGAATCAGTATGCAACGCATTAATCGTCAGGGATTCAATAAGTCACCGGTGTATAATTTAAATACCAAATATCTTTCAGTAGAAAATACTTATTTAAAAGGCTTTATCTCACAATCTCGTGATTGTTGATTCGGCCTATACCTTTAAGTCAGAATGTACGCTCTCGCTGTCTCATTTGAAGTTAAAAATACTTTTTGAAAATAGATAAGTTCTAATTGCTTTTAAAGTGCTCTCGCTGTTTTTAAAATCAATGCCTAGTTTTTACTATCCAGTTCGAGCCTCACGCTCTCGCGATTGTTGGTTCTCACCTTAGTTAATTTCTCACTCTCGTGGCAAAATCGTATTAAATAGCTTCTCACTTTTGTGACAAAGTTAATTAAATTTAAGTTAAAAACCACAGCCGAAAAGATTGTTTGAGAAAAGGAGTTTTCACCGATTATTATTAAATTCCGTCTAATTAAATTGTTACATACCGATACCGGTAATTTAGCCGGACATGTTAAATAGCGCAAACACAGGACGCGCATAAACAGATTAATAGTGCAGCAAACATAATTATAATAATAACAGAGCAATAATAATAATAATAATAATAATTGAATAAAAAAACCTGGCAATTGGATTAACAGAGTGCGTCGAATCTTGGAGTACTTAAGCAGTCCTCCACAGGTCGGTAGGATTCTGCTTCTTCGATACAATTGCTTACTAAATTAAATAAAGTGTAGTAGTTCCCCAGTGTAGGAAACTACTACTTTGGCTAACTGAAAAACGAAAAGGAAAGGGGAAAACGAAAATTCTAAACGGAATGGTAACTGAATTTCGGAAAGGGAAAACAAATGTTGCTGAAGGAAAATAACACTAAAAAGCTAAAATGCTGTAGAAAATAATTTGCAGAGGGAGAGTAGACATGCCCCCGTTTCCAACTTCTATCCTTTTTATATCTCTTGGTAGGTCATGGTAGTTGAGAGAAACAAGGCATGACTCGATTGAGTGAGAAATCCATGGGAAAATGGTTATGTTCCTGGAATTTATGCACGTTTTGGTTGCTCCTGTTGACTGCTTTAAGGCGTTAATTCTGGCCGTGTGACGCTCGTCATGGGCCTGTGACGGTCGTCACAGGATGGGCGTGTCGGCCGTCATACACCTTGTGACGGTCGTCACATCAACAATTTCTGTGTTTTTCTATTTTCTGTTTTTCTGATGCTTTCCCATCTGTTTCTTCTTCTTTTTCTTCCTCTTCTACACTTTGCTCATTTACGAATGGAGATTGAAATACCTACAAAAATAACTCGAATACTTGTGGAATAATCGGAATATAAACTAAAGTGGTATGATCTTTGAGTGTAAATCAAGGCAAATATATGATGTATTTCCGCGTTATCAAACTCCCCTAAACTTGAATCTTTGCTTGTCCTCAAGCAATTGAAATTTGAAAACACTAATTAAACGCGAATACATTTCCAATTCGTACGTGGTTGTCAGGTACTTTGTTAAGACGACAGATACTTAAGTAAAACACTAAAGATACAGTGACGACACAAGCAATATGCATTAACGTATACCTCTCCTTTGTACAAGCCAGTTCGAATCATGCTATTATAGCTCAACCTAGTGTCCCTCGTTTCTATTTCACCCGGTTTCATTCTAGCGTAATCACATTAAGCCCTTTGCCTTCGCACGCACTTAGTGAAGTAGTTGGTTAGTGACTTTGATCCTTTTCTTAGCACGGGGTCTGGTACACTAGTGCGGTACCCCTTTATATATCCCCTTTTTGAAGGTTGTGGGGGATCGAACCGTAGTTCGCCCTACCGAGTCCGGTACCAGGTACCTCTGAACCAACCAGCCGGGTATTTCTGTTCCTTCCTTTTGTATATCTTGCAACCGTTTGTATGGTTCATTTATCAATTTCATGATAGCAAAAAGTATGAAGGATTTTCTTTAATTCGTAGGCATCAAACACTTATATTCATCGGCTCTTCACGTGGTTTGTGCTTGAGACGGCGCTGACTGCTAGTATAAACTACTAGGGGTTAATCTAGAACGGAGACTTAAGGTACCGGTATAATGGGTATTCAAACTGATCTCGCAGAAGTGAGGGATCTAAGGTGTCGGGACGCTATCAATCTTGTTAGATTTTTCTCAGTTTCCTAACAGAACCTCTGTAAGACAACCTATATACTCGTAGGGTATGCATTTAATCTTAAGGACAAAAATTTTGCTATGCCAAATTATGTATAGATGAATGAATGATGGTAACGATTTAATAAGGACAAACAATTTTTTTTGTATTGGCTAAATATAGAAACAAGTAAAGGAAATATAGGGATTTCCTCCCACATTTAAATAAAGCATTGTCCTCAATGCGATAATATAAAGAAAAAGGAAAGAAACATGAAGATCACTACTCGTCGTCACGCTGTTGGCCTCTGCGTTCTCTGGCTCTTGCTCGGGCACACTCACCTCTTCCTCGC
Organism: Lathyrus oleraceus; assembly: GCF_024323335.1. Lineage (NCBI taxonomy): Eukaryota > Viridiplantae > Streptophyta > Magnoliopsida > Fabales > Fabaceae > Lathyrus > Lathyrus oleraceus. The sequence goes on along the minus strand of NC_066585.1, from coordinate 319,702,554 downwards.
TGGGTAGGGTCCAATCCCACATGTTGAGTGTACTCCTGGATGGCATCTACGCGATATGTCAGGGCACTCATCTGGTCTGAAAGCTCCACCATCCCCTGGTTGTGCCAGTTTGCATAGTCGTGCTGATCCCGCTATATCTGCTGGATTGCTTGCATCATATCTGTCTGGCGTTCTTCCATCCTCTGGTTGTGTCGCAACATCTCAACGTAGATGTTTTCCATGGTGGCGGGTCTTCGCTCGTTTCTTCGCTGGCCTGGAAAGATGTCTCCGCGGCGTACTCAGGAGGTGGTTGTGGCATGCCTCGGTCAAGTTCTTCCTCGACTTCATTTGCTCCATTATTAGGATCTCCTTCATTTGCCTCAGGGGCGTTCAGATCAAAAATCCAATTCTCCATATTCTGCGGATCTGTACGATTCCTGTTGGGCATGATGATGCTTCGGACTATCTTGTTTCTAACCACAGGATGATACTTCTCGTCGTCTGTAGCCTTGATCAGGTGTGAAGCACGACAATAGTCGATGTCGAGGGACTCGGCTGGCAAGGCTGGCAAGTCTGCGAGCCTATCCCCTAGATTCAGGCCTAGTGCTATGGAGGTGATGATTCCCCCCAAACAGAACGCCTGGCTGCCTCTCATGCAAGCAGCCTGAATGTTGGCTAATAGGAATGAAGTGACATTGAACGCGACCAGGGTGAACACACAGTGAAGAAGGAAGAGTTCCTTGGAGTTTACCTTGTGATTGCTGACTCTTCCGAAAACCGTGTGCCCTAGGACTCGGTGGAAATATCTAATAGCTAGGTTGTGAATGTAAGTTGCGTTGAGTGTATCCCAGCTTGTGGCGTTCATGTTAGTGAGGCTATGCCATACTCCAAATGCTATCTCTGACCATCCGTCAGGGATACAACAGTGAACTCCCTCTCCATGTCGGAAACCAAGCATTCGTGCTAACTGAGTTTGGTTTAGGGAATACTCGGTACCGAACATTCTGAATGTGGAGACTCCGGTGAGAAACTGAGTTGCGCCAGGGGGGGGGGGTAATGTAGGAGAAGGAACTCAGGAATTCTAGGGTCAGCGCCTCGTAAGTTGGTTGCGGTGTGGTGCAAAGTTGTGTCAAACCGGAGTTTGTCATCATCCAACCCACGCCATCCAGAAGCCCCGGCTCCATCAGACATTCGTTATCAACATACCTCGTAGCTTGGACTGAATGTTGATAGAATTTGAGGAAGTTGTCTCTTTGGCGCTCGTCGGCTTCTCCATTTCTGAATACGACGGTGGAGAGGTCGGGAGCTGCTCTCTCTTGACGGGCCATTGGTGAGGTTTGTGAAAATATAGGTGTTGGTGGGAGAGGTGGATATCATGAGTTACACGCTTCTCGCTTAAAAGAATGTAAAGAATTGGTTAGTGGAGAGAAGAGTGGTTGTGATTAGGATGATTTGATGAGGAAGAAGAGAGGAAGCGCACCTGTATTTATAGGCGTGCTCTCTGGTTTCGTGACGGTCGTCACAGGGGGTGACGGTCGTCACGTGTAACGGGTGTGTAACGGTCATCTGCAACGGTTAGCTATGCGTAACGGTCATCTGCATGTTGTGTGACGAGCGTGGTGGACCCGTGACGCTCGTCACGTCTGTGAGATGGGCGTCACACTATATGTGACGGTCGTCACACGTTTGTTTGCAAATTTTCTCATTAAATGTTGCAGCAGTTTAATACAGTATAATATAATGACTGAGAAATTGAATTTAAAAGCATAAATAAATAAATAAATAAATAAATAAGCATAAATAAATAAATGTAGAAGCATAAATAAATAAATAAATATAGAAGCATAAATAAATAAATGTAAAGTGGGCGTCTAAGTCCAATGCAATCAGTTATCATGGTTACTAGGCCACCTATTATGATTGGGGTGCGATTGTTCTTTGCAAGGTGAATGAGTCTCTCCATCATAAATGTCACAACATTGACATGTCGACCTTGGTCGACACAGAGTAAGATAAAAAGTTCATCTCGTGACACTATGGTGTTGTTCTCTTTCTTTCCAAACAGGGTGTGGGCTAGTATTTTATGGAAGTAGCGGATAGCAGGGTTATGGATCATTTGGGAGTGCATCTCGTTTGGGTTAGGGTGGTAATCTCTAGTTAAACTACCCCAAAAGTAATCTAGGTCGATGTCATCGATTAATTCCTCCTGGCGGGTAGTGAAAACAAATGGGCCATTAGGAAATCCTAGAAGGTCAGCAAGGTCTATACGGTTATAAGTGAAGTCCATGCTAAATAGCCTAAAGGAAATCAACCCTTTGTTAAGTTCGTAACCATGTTCGGGGTTGTAAACTAGGGAGCTAAGGAATTCTAGGGTAAGTTCACGGTAAGTGACAAACCTTCTCTTAATAGTAGCATTCTCTCATCCTAACTGGTTAAACATACACAAGATGTTGTCTCGGATACCTAACCTATCCATGATAGGTCCATCATAATATGTGGATAAAGCCATATCCTTCCGAGATAAATAATCATAACGCCTTCTCTGAACTCTGCCTCTGAAAACTGTGTCTACTGGTTGCATGATGAAAGTTAGTAACTAACTAGTTATAAATTCGCCTGCTAATCAGTATCCAATGTTTCTAAGTTAGTAACTAGAAGCAACAAGTAATACTGCATAGAATCAAGGAAGGGGAGCAAAAATACAAATGAAAGTCAAAGAAGAAAAATACTTAGTAACAAAGATAACAAATAAAAGAAAAGGCAGGTTATCTCCCACTAAGCACTTTGTTTAATGTCATAAGTTCGATAGTAACGTTGCGATGTACTAGTTTTGTGGTTGAGCAGACAGCTCTATAAGTCTTAGACTATTTGAATAGTCTCTATCGTCAATATTATGATAATGTTTTAATCGCTGCCCGTTTACCATAAATGGGTCACTATTCTGACCTTTGATTTCTATCGCACCGCTTTTAAGGACTTTTGTGATTTCGAAAGGGCATGACCACCTAGATTTAAGTTTTCCCGGAAAAAGTTTAAGTCTTGAATTAAATAGTAGTACTATGTCGCCGACATGAAACTCTTTCCTAGATATACGTTTGCCGTGCCATCTTTTGGTTCGCTCTTTGTATATCCTGGCATTCTCATAGGCGTCTAGTCGAAGTTCTTCCAATTCGTGAATGTCCAAAATTCGTTTCTCACCTGCGGAAGTATAATTTATATTTAGGGTCTTAATTGCCCAGTAAGCTTTGTGTTCTAATTCCACAGGGAGATGACATGATTTACCGTAGACTAATTTAAAGGGTGTGGTCCCTATTGGGATTTTGTAAGCTGTCCTATAGGCCCACAGAGCTTCGTTTAGTTTATATCTCTTGGTAGGTCATGGCAGTTGAGAGAAACAAGGCATGACTCGGTTGAGTGAGAAATCCACAGGAAAGTGGTTCTGTTCCTGGAATTTAGGCACGTTTTGGTTGCTTCTGTTGACTGCTTCAAGGCGTTAATTCTGGCCGTGTGACGCTCGTCATGGGCCTGTGACGGTCGTCACAGGCTGGGCGTGCCGGTCGTCATACACCTTGTGATGGTCGTCACATCAACAATTTCTGTGTTCTTTTGTTTTCTGTTTTTCTGATGCTTTCTCATTTGTTTCTTCTTCTTTTTTGTCCTTTTCTACACTTTGCTCATTTACACATGGAGATTGAAATACCTGCAAAAATAACTCGAATACTTGCGGAATAATCGGAATATAAACTAAAGTGGTATGATCTTTGAGTGTAAATCAAGGCAAATATATGATGTATTTTTGCGTTATCAGTAAACCAATTATACAAATTGATGGTACATGGTTGTACTAAAAATACAAAGGAACGTTACTGATGGCAGTGGCACAAGATGGGAACAACAACATTTTTCTAATCGCCTTTTCCCTAGTTGAAGGGGAGACTGCTAAGGGATGAAGTTTTTTCCTAAGAAATCTCCGATTGCTCGTTGCACATCAGCCTAAATTATGTTTGATCTTCGATAGACACCCTTCAATCATCAGTGCATATGATAACATTGATAACGGCTGGCAAAATCCTCCTTCGACACATGTGTTATGTATTAGACATATTGCTCAGAATTCCATGCGAGAAATCAAAGATAATACGTTGCGGAAGAAGGTTGTCAATGCAGGTTACGCATTATCAGAACCTTCTTTCAAACACTACCGCGAGGAAATAAGATTGTCAAACGAAGATGCAGTACGGTGGATTGATAGTATTCCATTGGAGAAGTGGACTAGGGAATACGACAACGGTCAGTGTTGGGGCCACATGACAACAAATCTTGTGGAATCAATGAACTCTGTCTTCAAAGGCATCCATAACCTACCTATAACCGCTTTGGTGCAGGAAACATATTTCAGGCTAGGGGCGCTGTTTGAAATCAGACGCTCAAAATGGAGTTCAGTGTTGCAATCTGGACAGTTGTTCAGTGATGCTTCAATGAAGTTCATCAGACATGAAGCTGCCAAAGCAAAAAGACACGTGGTTACGGTCTTTGACCGAACTAAAGGTTGATATAGTGTTGCCGAGTCCATGGATCACAATGAGGGCATGCCGATGGGACAGTACAGAGTCGAACTAGATAGAGGTTGGTGCGACTACGGAAAGTTCCAAGCCTTTCGTACCCCCTGCTCCCATGTAATTGTGGCATGCTCAAAGGTTCGAAGAGACCCATCCTACTTGCTATCTGAAGTTTATAAAGTCGTCAGCCTTTCAAATGTTTATAAAATTAGTTTTTCCGTAGTGGCAAAAGAGGATTATTGGCCAGAATATCAAGGGGACATCGTCTGGTACAACGAAGTTATGCAAAGGAAGAAAAAGGGTCGCCCAAACAGCACCCGGATTCGAACCGAAATGGATACGGCGAACAAAATGGTTAGACTATGTAGTTCATGCCGTCAGTCAGGTCACAATCGTAATAACTGTTCTAGTGTTAGAACGAGCACAACAAGATAAATTCACATGTACCTCTATTACAATATATGAAAAACTAAAACGTATTTCATATTAGACGTCTGTGACGAAAGTACCATTACATAAACAGTAGCACAAATAATTATAACAAATACAATACAAGAACTATGCGATTACAACCATCAAAACAATTTTGAACATGTAATGCATCATCCTACGAGCGTCTTGGTCGGTCTTAATATCCACTTATTCACGCACTTCTCCGTTTTGGTTGAACGTGGACACAAGCCATTGTATTCTTCTAATCCTTCCACCCTCTCCTATTTCTCCCTCTAACCAACTGTACAACGTCCGATTAAGACGTTGAAATGTATCTGTGTTCCAAAGTCGAATCTGTACCGGAGCCGCAACGGCGGAAAATATTACATCAGCATTTCGTTTTTGATGTATGCAGACATTGTTAAAACAGAGAAACTTGAAGGTGATGGTGGTTAAACTAGAGAACTTATGGTATTAAGAGATGATTTTGAGTGAAAAATATTGCATCCAAGGCGTGGTATTTATAGAGACTGAGCATCAATTGTACATTGACATGCAGGCGCTTGAGGGATTGGCGCCCACATCAAAAAACATGCAGGCGCCAGATGAATTAGCGTCCACACTACAAAAAACACCTAGACGTCATGAGCATTGTCGCCTCCTTATGAGGGTCAATGCACGCGCCAATAGCATTGGTGCCTCCTCATGAGGAGCCCAATGCATGCGCCAATGCTATTGGCGCCTCCTCTTAATGCATTGGGGGTGCGCCAATTCATCTGGCGCATCCTCTTCAAAACCTGATTATTTTGGTATTTTTTATGAGTTATTGGTTATTTTTAATTTTTTTTTTGAAAAAGATGATTATTTAAAAAAAAAATCAAACGGATTAGGTCAAATTCATATGAAACTTTATTCTACCTTTAATCGCGATACCATAAGTATACAATGTGATTCGTTTGAATTAACATTTTTTATAAAATCTTTGATCATAGATCAAATACTCACAAAATTATTTAAAAGATTTAAATTTAAAATATTTGTTCCACATAATATATCTTTAATAAAGTGTCAAGTTAATATTTAAAGTTTAACTTATTAATTTTCAGAGACAAAGTTTAAATTCATTTGAGAATAGTTATAGAATAATTATTAGTGTTGTTTTAATTAAAAATAGGACCAGTTTGTTTTGACTTTTTTTTAAATGATTTTTATAGTGTAACATATTTTGATGTAAAAAATTTTTACAAAGAAATTTTTTATAAAAGATTCAAATGAAAATTTGATTTGAATAGTTATTCTTAAAATGTTAGTTTAGGTATTTTAGCATTTTATCAATTTTTTTTTTATATCAAAATTTTAAAAAAAAATCACTTAGTTATTTCAAATAACTTTTCATAAAAATCATTTTTAAAATATAATTTTAAAAAAAACTGTGATTTTGACTATACTTTGATCTTCAAATATAGATTTATGTTATAGTATATCAAAATTAATCTTTTAATTTATAAAAAATAAATTTAAAAAAATTATGATATTTTAAAAAATATTTTTATAAAATTTATTTTCAAAAATATAAAAAAAAAACCATTTTTTAAAACTAAAACAAACTTTAACCTTAATGTTTTATATTTAGAAAAGGACAATATTTTTGGTCACATTATAGTAATTAGAATAGTCTAGAAATAGAAAGTTGTTTTGGAAGCCGGCCGGAAAGTAATTAAGGGCTGAAGGCAGGTTTCCTTTCTGTATATTTTGTGCCAATAGAAAAAGAATGATGCATCCATTGTCAATCTTATATTCTGTCAAATTAAATTAAAAATTTTAAATAATTTGTATGACATGATATATATTCTATTAAATCACAGTGTAGAATAGTGGGATTTCTATTAAACTCTTTTACCAAAATCTATTAGTTATAACTTAATATTATTAGGCTTTCAGAAACAGCCATATTGAAAAAATATTTATTTTTTATGTTATATTAAGGTATTCCTTTGTGTAATTGTCGATTTTAAAAATAAAAAATACTCACATAATTTTTTAAGTAACTGAAATATATAGTGTTGAGATTAATCTCAGCTTAAAATATTTTAGTTAGTTGATATTTTTCAACAAAATAATTTTTCAAATATTATTGGGAAAAAGTGTAATTTAAGTTGGTATAACATGTTATAATACGAGTGTAGTCAGTTACCACTTCTTCCAACAACAAAAATATTAAACACAAGCAACATGTAATCAGATACATGTTTGATGTAACTGATTACCACCCTCCAATTTTTGATATATTTGAAGCCAGTAGCATCATGTAACATGTTATAGGTTTGATGTACGTTACATTTCCAATGAACGTATCCTTGCAAGTCTCTCAATTCTCGATGCGAAGAATTATGATAAGTGGTGAAAACATATGAAGGTGATGTTTGGTTGTCAAGATATTCTTGAAGTGATCAAGAATAGTGTTAATCAGCTTGCAAAAGGTGCAACGATTGCACAAAGGACTGCGCACAAGGAAGGAAAGACGAAAGATTTCAAAGCTTTGTATATCATTCATCAATGTGTTGATGTTGATAACCTTGAGAAGGTTGGTGATTGCACATCCTCAAAGTAAGCTTGGGAAATCATTGAGAAATGTTATGCAGGAGATGATAAGGCAAAAATGGGAGGTTAGAAACTCATAAGTGGCAGCTGGAATTGATTCAGATGGAAGAGAAGGAAACCATTAGTGAATTTACTACAAGAACCATAAGATTGGTGAATCAAGTGAAAGCATGTTGAGAGGAAATCATTAAACAATATGTGGTTGGTAAAATCTTAAGATCTTTAACATCAAGATTCAATAATATAGTAGTTGCAATTGAAGAGTCCAAGGATCTTTCAACCATGAGGATATAAGAGTTGTAGAGTTCTCTTGAGGATCATGAGCAGAGAATGGAGGAGAGGAATGTTGACAAAGCAAAGACTAAAATTGCTTTGTAGGTCCGTTTAATTGGAAAAGAAAAGAAAGTGAAGTGAAAGTGTTCCATAAATAGAGGTAGAAGAAACCATCATAACAATGGTTGAAAATTCTGGCGTAGTCGGAATTCAGATGTTCTACTCCAAGTCATGACATCTGATCCAACATTGTTACTAATACAGCAAGACAGTTATACAAATTAAAAACCAAGTACTAATCTGCACACATCCACCTATGTCACGACATCTGCTACTATATCACCATAGAGTGGAAGACCACCTAGTTCTGTCCATCTGGTACAAAGACACAGTAGAGATCAAACATAGCACTTACTTCTGCTGAACTAGCACAGTTCTCAGCATGATATCTCAACATTGATTTGAACATCCTCTGTTACAGCATTACAGTTTGTTGTACTGTTACAGATCAACCAGGCTATCCTTCAGTATCAGCTGGCAGATATAACTGTCATAACTTCCAATTAGACATTTAGACAATGGGCCATATGTCAGGTCTGTTATCCTCCTGAAGAACAGACTGAAATAAATACTGAACTGAAGCAGAAAAACCAACCTGCCTATTATTCAGTATATGTTGTCACTGATGAATGTCATAACATCCAGTTTGACATTCAGACAGTAGGCCTTATGCCAGGTCTGTTATTCTCTTGATAAACAGACTGAAATAAATACTGAGTTATAACAGACAACCAACTATTCTATACCTCAGTATCTGCTGACAGGGATGAATGTCACAACATTTAGTTTGACATTCAGTAAATCCTGTATTAGCTAAACCTGCAGCATACTACTCAAGTATGTCATGACATCAGTCAAGACATCAGAGTACAGTTAGATGTTCAAACACAAAATGCAGCCAATCAAACATCTCCAAAGCATGTCATGACATCAGTCAAGACATTATAGTCCAGTTAGTGTTTTACCACAAAATGCAGCCAATCAAACATCTACAAACTCCCCCTTTGGCAAATTTTTGGCTAAAACAACTTGGCATCATAACAGAGTTCACAGCAGCGGAAAAACACACATCTAACAGGGAAATTAACCTAGCTAATACACTCAGAGCAGAAACACACTCAACACACATAGAAGTTAAATAAAAACTTCTAACAGCAGCACACACACAGAAGTTAAATAAAAACTTCTAACAGCAGCACACATAGGAGTTGAACATCAAGCTGCATCAATATCTGTTCAAGCACATAGCAAATCTGTTGTCTGGGGCACCACAGGTGTTACTCCCCCTTTTTGTCAAAAATGTTGCCAAAGCAACACTTTAAATTACAGACCAAAATAAAACAGAATTACACACAAATGACAGAAACACAGGAAATGATTTAATCATCTGACTCAGAGTCAGCCTCATCATCAGGACTGACATCCTCTTCACCCTCTGCACTTTGCCTTGCAGCTCCTTCTGTAGCATTGGCAGCTTCACCAAGCACACCACCATCAGACATCTCCAATTTGATAATCAAATTTTCCAAAGTGAGCTTTCTTGCCTCTAGCTCTTTGCAAGTCTCTCTGAGTATGGCAATGACAGCAGCTTTACCTGGTTGATTTCCAACACTTGATGTCTCTCCTGTTGTCATGGCAATGTCAGGGACATGCTTACCTAGGAATAGTTTATAATTGAAGGCCAAAGGACTCTCTCTTCTTTTCACAAAATCATTCTCTGTCAATATGTTTGGAAATTGATTCAACGCAATGCCACATATGAGGGAAGGAAAGGCTATAGGCCCCTTCACACAGAAGCTTCCAGCATGTTTCATGGTTTGATAAAAAATGTAGGTTCCATAGTCAAGCTTTGATTTGGTTCCAACAGCATATATGAACTTTCCAAGCATCACAGCCACAGTAGATTTGTGATTGGTGGGCACCCAGTTGGCAACTCCAATTTTGTGTAGCATAGCATACTTGACACTGAGTTTGCTGGCCACCAACTTACCTTTCAGAGGCCACTTTCTGACTTGATTAGCAGTGATGACTTGACAGATTGTGTTGTCAGTCACCTCCAGCTCAGGTTGAGCTACATCAGGTCTTCCCAAATACATGTTGATTACTGAGGGAGAGAAGTTCACACACTTGCCTCGCACATAAACTTTTCTGAATTCCCTAGACTTTCCATCAGCACATTCCTCAGACACATTGACAATAAACTCCTTTACTAAAGTCTCATAGAACTTTGAGAGTTGAGTCACAGTTTTCATTAACCCTGCCTCTTGAATGAGGTCTACAATCTCCTTACACTCTAGGACATTCTGAGCCAGTTCCCTCTCCAAAGCCAGCCTCTTGTGATACACATACTTCCACCTGTTCACACTAGAAGCAAAATGGAATGATATGTTGTCAATAGGTACCTCAGGGACACTAGCTGCCAGCTTGCTAGTGGTTGGCTTCCTCTTTGACATAGATGTTGTGACATCACATGGGACATCTGAGTCAGACTCCACAACAACAGACTTGGTCTTCATTTTCTTGGGCACCTCTTTGCTCCAAGATTTTGTTGGACCATGCCCTTTCCTTTTGAGGGAACTCTCTGTCACCTGTGGATTGGGAGAAATTGCCACATCAATCTTCCTTTTTGGGGACCTCTGCACCACTTTCTTCTTTTCTCTCCTAGTCCTAACCCTTTTGGCTATGCTAGGGACAACTGAGGTCAACAGTTCATTATCAGAGAACTCTTCCAGATTAACTGTGTCAACTTTAGGGTTGTCACTGACATCATGAGTGACACGAACTGCCTCACTACCCACATTCTCTAAGGGTTTGTCAATATTTGACCCCTCATGAGCATCATTTTTCTCAGCCTCATCAGACACATTCTTTGCTAAGGAAACTGTATTTTCTTAACAAGCAGCATTTTCTGGTACAATTGTGTTTAGGGGAACTGAGACCCCAAGAACCTTATGATTACCAGACAAAATTCCAGTTACCAAAGTTGCAATGGAATTGTGAACATACCTGGAGCCTTCTCTGGTTTGTTCATCAAGCGCAAGTGCTGAGGAGAAGCCTGAGACCGTTTCTTTAGGTCTTCTTGCATGTGAGGTATTTGCAGAGTCAGACACAGGATATTCCCTGTTAGGGTTGCATGATTCGGAGCTAGAGGAATCAGACATGGTCGTGTAGGAAGATGAGTCAGATTGGTGCGACATGATGAATATCTCAGAGGAGAGATGAACAGTTTCTTTGAGAGAAAGCTTGCAAGACTGAAAGTTGAAACGATGGAATAGGTAACGCTTGTTGTACGAGCAGTATTTATTATTTGTTGACCAATCAGAGTGCATTATCAAGTGTTTAATAAGTTGACTTATTAAACAGTAAATAACTAACATCATTAGTTGCTATAATTTCTCAGAAGGACACATTCCCACTTTGCCCCTAACTTTGTCAAACTGAGTAGCATCCAATGTCATGACATTCTGAGTGATATTGTACTCAGTCTGCATCTGGTTCATCCATACTAGTGGAGAACACCTGCTACCAGATGCTAGGTACTTAGCTTCTGCAGTGGACAATGATACACAATTTTGTTTCTCCCTTGCTACTACACCATTTTGATGAGGTCTAATAGGTGAGGATAACTCATGGCTTTCAACCTGCATAGGTACCATTAAGTGCATGGGCACCAGTTCCATAAGTTTGGCAGATTTTGAATTTCCCATCTTGGAATATGGCATCTTAGTTAGCTTGTCCACCTGACATTTTCCACAGCCTTTTCTTTCATCCATAAGCATATTTGGGATTCCTCTAACTGCTTCCTTGGATATGATCTTCTTCATTCCTCTTAAATGAAGTTGTCCAAGTCTTCCATGCCACAGCTTCACTTCCTGCTCTTCCTTGGCTAAGGGGCACTTTGAGGAGTAGTGTGAGACTTTAGATTCCCATAGATAACATTTATCTTTGGATCTCGATCCTCTCATAACTTCCTGATTGCAACCATTCATCACCACACATCCTTCCTTAGTGAAATGTACATTGAACCCTTGGTCACATAGCTGGCTTATGCTGATGAGGTTAGCAGTTAGTCCTTTTACTAACAGCACATTACTCAGTTTTGGAACTCCAGGACAGTCCAGCTTACCAACACCTTTGATTTCTCCTTTAGCTCCATCACCAAATGTCACATACCTGGTAGCATGAGGTTGTATATCCACCAGTAAGTTGCTCATCCCAGTCATATGTCTTGAGCAGCCACTATCAAAATACCAGTCTTGTCGGGTAGATGCCCTTAGAGATGTGTGAGCTAGTTTAGCCACCCATTGTTGTTTCTTAATGGGGGCATTATGCTTAGATGACTTCTGCTTAGGTCTGACTTGATGTGTCTGGTTAGCAACCCATTGTTGTTTCTTAATGGGGGCATTATGCTTAGATGCCTTCTGCTTAGGTCTGACTTTAGGGGTCTGGTTAGGATAACCATGCAGCCTGTAGTAGAAGGGTTTTATGTGACCAAATCTACCACAATAGTGACATCTCCATCTCTGAAATTTCTTCTTCTGATGGTTACTCCTCCTGGTTCCCTGATGTTGAGACATTGGTGGTGACTTCTGCTTGAACTTCTGAACTTTAGCCTTTGAGCTTTTGAGTTCAGTTGAGGATTTCTCAACAAATCCTAAACCAGACATGGCTCCTGACTTTTGTCCCACCTTTAGGATCTCTTCCAAGGTGTCAGTTCCTTTATTCAGCATTCTGATGGATTTTGTCATTTGTTCTAGCTTAGTTGTCAGCAATGATATCTCACCATTTAGGCCATCTATGACTGTCAAATGCTTCTGTTTCTCAGCTTCCAGCTCCTTGATGATTTTCTTCTGCTTTTCTCCTTGGATGCATACTTCTGCACTTTTGACACACAACTCTTTATATGAAGCAGCAAGTTCATCAAAGGTAAGTTCATCTCCACTTGAGTCATCATCAGAGGCACAAACACTAGTTAGTGCAGTGACATGTTTAGCAGATTCTCCTTCAGATTCACTCTCAGAATCTCCTTCAGACCAGGTGACAGACATCCCCTTCTTTTGCATATTGAGGAAGGTAGGGCATTCAGCTCTAATGTGACCAAAACCTTCACATCCATGGAACTGGATTCCCTTGCCTTGGGTGACCGTTTCTTCATGTTTTGATCTTCTACTAATGTCAGATGAGGAGTTCTTGACATTAGGTTTGCCCTGTTGATCAACCTTCTTTATGAACTTGTTGAACTGTCTACCAAGCATGGCTATAGCTTCTGAAAGGCCATCATTACCTCCAATATTTCCTTCTTCTGAATCCTCTTCAGTATTTGATACCAAAGCTATGCTTTTGTTCTTCTTTTCAACATCCTCACATAAGCCCATTTCAAAGGTTTGGAGTGAACCAACAAGCTCATCAACCTTCATATTGCTGATATCTTGAGCCTTTTCTATGGCTGTGATCTTCATGGAAAATCTCTTTGGCAATGATCTGAGAATCTTTCTTACAAGTTTCTCTTCAGCCATTTTCTTACCTAAGCCACCAGAAGTGTTGGCAATTTCAAGAATATTCATGTGGAAGTCATAAATAGTCTCATCCTCTTTCATCCTTAGATTTTCAAACTTGGTGGTCAGCATCTGAAGTTTAGACATCCTCACCTTGGAGGTACCTTCATGAGTTATCTTGAGGGTATCCCAAACTTCTTTAGCCAACTCACAGTGATGCACCAGTCTGAAGATGTTCTTACTTATTCCATTGAACAGTGCATTCAAGGCCTTAGAGTTTCCAAGGGCTAATGCCTCTTGCTCCTTGTCCCACTCTTCTTCAGGAATTTGCATACTGACTCCATCTTTACCTGTCTTCGTTGGATGCTCCCATCCTTTGTTGACAGCTCTCCAGACTTTGCTATCTAGAGACCTCAAGAAGGCTATCATACGAGGTTTCCAGTCATCATAGTTAGAACCATCCAGCATTGGTGGTCTATTTGAGTATCCTACATCCTTGTCCATGGTACTAGAAAGTAACTTCCCTAGATCTCACCCAGAAATTAACAGGCAGGGTGCCTGCTCTGATACCAATTGAAAATTCTGGCGTAGTCGGAATTCAGATGTTCTACTCCAAGTCATGACATCTGGTCCAACATTGTTACTAATACAGCAAGACAGTTATACAAATTAAAAACCCAGTACTAATCTGCACACATTCACTTATGTCACGACATCTGCTACTATATCACCATAGAGTGGAAGACCACCCAGTTCTGTCCATCTGGTACAAAGACACAGTAAAGATCAAACATAGCACTTACTTCTGCTGAACCAGCACAGTTCTCAGCATGATATCTCAACACTGATTTGAACATCCCCTGTTACAGCATTACAGTTTGATGTACTGTTACAGATCAACCAGGCTATACTTCAGTATCAGCTGGCAGAGATAACTGTCATAACTTCCAATTAGACATTTAGACAATGGGCCATATGTCAGGTCTGTTATCCTCCTAAAGAACAGACTGAAATAAATACTGAACTGAAGCAGAAAAACCAACCTGCCTATTATTCAGTATATGCTGTCACTGATGAATGTCATAACATCCAGTTTGACGTCCAGAACATAGGCCTTATGCCAGGTCTGTTATTCCCTTGATAAACATACTGAAATAAATACTGAGTTATAACAGACAACCAACTATTCTATACCTCAGTATCTGCTGACAGGGATGAATGTCACAACATTTAGTTTGACATTCAGTAAATCCTGTATTAGCTAAACCTGCAGCATACTACTCAAGTATGTCATGACATCAGTCAAGACATCAGAGTACAGTTAGATGTTTTAACACAAAATGCAGCCAATCAAACATCTCCAAAGCATGTCATGACATCAGTCAAGACATTATAGTCCAGTTAGTGTTTTACCACAAAATGCAGCCAATCAAACATCTACAATGGTGGAAGGGACTCCTAAAATTTCAATAATTTAACATTTCAAAAAGATGAAAGCAGTTACAATAGATATGATGGATCAAGAAGTTACAAATGTGGTAACAATAAAGGAAGATGAGGAATAAGAAAAGATGATAAGACTAATATATGATGCTACAATTGTCAAAAGATTAGACATTTTTTTCATGGATGTAATTCCAACAAGAATGATCCACAAGAAGTTGAAGCAAAGTTTGGAAAGCAAGAGGATGATGAGAGTACACTGTTAATGGTGAATGATGAAACATAAAACAATACAAGAAATGTCATTTGTAATCGGTTATAATAAGAGTGTAACCGGTTACCATTAGTTGAAAATGTGATGGTGACTATGCGAGAAGATGTATAATGCATCGATAAATGGTATTTTGACTCTGGGTGTTCAACTCACATGACGAGAAGGAATGATTGGTTTGTAAAAATCAATCAAGCATTGAAAAACAAGGTGAAATTCGTGGATGACAGCACACTAGCAGTAAAGGGTATTTTCATTAAAGGTGTCCTTTATATTCTCGGAATCAAGTGTAATGTTTTAAGCATTGGTCAATTGCTTGAAAGGAATTAAATAATTCAAATGGAAAATAAAATGTTGAACATTATGAATATGAATGGGAGTTTGATCATAAAGGCCATGTGGCTCAAAGAAGAACTTTCAAAGTCTAATTGAAAGTAATTGAGCATAAGTGTCTTGCAGTGGCTGCTAGTATGGAATAATGGATATGACACTATAGGCTTGGGCATTTGAATTTTAAGGATTTCAATGCTATACAAAAAAATAACATGGTTACAGGGCTGTCATTGATCAATATGCCAACTGAAGTATGCAAAGAGCGTGTGCAGACCAAGAAACCCTGAGGGAGATTTAGAAGAGATTTAGGATGCATAACCAAATATCATCTTGAGATGGTATATTTGGATGTTTGTCGATCGATGCAAATTGACTCAATCGGAGGCAATATGTACTTTGTCACTTTAATTGATAATTTTAGTAGAAAGTTGTGAACTTACTTGATCAAAAGAAAGGAAGAGGTGTTGAAAGTGTTCAAGAAGTTCAAATTCATGGTAGAAATACAAAGTGATCACAAAATAAAAACTCTAAAAACATATGATGGATGTTGTCGCGCCGCAAAAAATACCTTAGCGCGTCGCACACTCGAAGATTCAATAGAGTCACCATCGAACTTTTATTTATTCCCGATGGAAAGGGAAAACATCGATAAAAACCCAAGGGAAGTGAAATGGGTAAGGAAGTCGATTATGCAAGAGGAAGGTATTAGCACCCCTCACATCTGTTGTACTCAACAGGAACCATTTTAATTGTTCTTTGCTCTAAAGGGTGTTATTATCTAAAGGTTACTCACGAAAGATCTGAATAAAGGGGAAAAAGGTTTAATAATTACGGTGCTCGCCAAGGATTTGAACCCTTGTGCCTACGTATCCTCATAGTGCAATAAGGAAATCAGAGCTCCATAGTTCATGGTATAAAATACAAATTTGTTGGTTGATTTTAGTGAACAATTATAATCGTATCCTAGAACTATGTAAATATTAATTGAATTGGTCCTAGTTCGGATACTCCAAGCTTTTAGTTTGACTACTAAGGAGTGGATTATAAAAGTTATTTTATGAAAAGAAAAAAAGTTTTTTTAAAGATTTAAGTATCAAAAAGAAAATAAAGAGTCGGTTGAATTGAATTAATAGAGAAAAGAGTTTGCATTGCAAAGAGTTGTGAAGTGAAAAGGTGTCATTTTGGCCCAATGATTGAGTTGTTGGATCCATATGGTAGATATGTCTGAATCAAAAGAGGGTGGCATTAACCAATAATTGGTATGGCCAAAGAGAAAAGAGGGTGTTTGCCTAAGCACTAGGTCTAATAAGGCATATAATGCATGAAGTGAATGATGATGTTTGGAAGTCTCTATTTAAGATCTCTCCTTTATCGTCTCCTAATGATCTCAAGATTACCGATAATGTGTTTACTCCATACTATGAGTTTAGGAATGCCTTAAACCAAATGCTGAAGAGACCATTTTCTCCAAATGTTGTTCAAAGTAATCTATTCCCTACCAATGTGACTACGAGTCTGTTGAAGTCTCTTAACAAGATTATACACTGGTTTGTGACGCATATTCTGCGTCCTAAACAAGGAGGTTACTCTAGAGTGGACAGGGCCTAAGTACACCTGGTTTATGTGCTGAAACACAAGCTGAAAGTAAATTGGCCGCACTATGTTGCAAGTCGTATCTTTGCTCTAAAGGAGTCAGGTCGAGGCACTGCTCTCTGCTACCCTTCATTTATTCAAAGTATCCTAAACAAAGCTAAAGTATCAGTTCAAGGAATTCCATATAAATCTGTGACTACAAATCAAGAGTTTTGTCAGAAAACATTAAGTTTGATGGGCTACACTTGGGATCGTAGAACGCGACTATACAGGACCCGTAAACCAGTTCCAGGTTCTAATACTCGGCATTTGGAAGACAAAGATGATGATGATGATGATGATAATGATGATGAGTAGGAGGAGGAGGATGAAGATGATGAAGTCGAGGAAGAAAATAATAATGACAACTCTCAACCTATGGAGCACGATCAACAAGTCACTGACCATGGTGATTGGCTAGGTACCACTCCTGGACAACATCCATCTGATAACCAAGGTTGGGGAGAATGGCAACACACCGACTGGACCATCAACCGTTCATCCTATATGCCTACACCCTCTTCTCAACCTAAAAATTATGAAGTGATGAAAATGTTGAGAAACATGCAAATACATCAGCAAAAATTTGCTACACTCAAGAGGAGAGATTCACGGCCCTACAAGATCAGCTTCAGATTCAAGGTGACAACTTTGCCTATTTTGCTTCCCTCCAAGAGGAACGATATTCAGACTTAAGGAGTCAAATCCAAACCCACAGTGACAACTTCACTTCATTTACCTCTACCATCATGCAAAGGATTGATAACACTCGTCGCGCTCTCGCAGGATCCATAAATACGCTTAATCGAAACATCATTGACTCAACCAACCTCTATGAATAAGAGAGACCTTCGCGTCCACCTTACGGCTATAGAGGCAGAAATGACCCTTCTTGAGGGAGACGACCTTAGATGATTGTTTAATTCAATGCATTTCCATTTCCCTATGTTTGCATGTTATTGTACTTACTTATTTATCTTAAAGTTTATGTTGAACAATTATGGCAATCTTATTTACTTATTTTCATTTGCTCCGTGTGATATTTATGCCTATACTTCTTCCATTGACTTCATGTTATGTGCATGGTTATTTATGTCTATATGTTGCAAAGTCGTTGACTAAGTGCTTATGAATATCTTTATTTCATGTTGACCGTTTCATTGTTTCTTTTTGATGTTGTCAAAGGGGGAGAAGCAATGGAAACACAATAGCTGATTTACACAATAGTTGATTTAGCAGATTTATAATAGCATAATGTTTGAAGGCATGCATAAAATCAGGGGGAGGATGTCTATCTAAGTACGCGATTGTGCCACGGTTTGCCATCACCAAAAAGGGGGAGTATATGAGGGCAAATATGCCTAGTCCTTATTTTAATGATGTCAAACCTTTCTAGTCGCCCATAACATGTACTTTGGACGGTGTCATCATATCATAAAATGTATTCATCCTCTAACATGTTCAAAATATAAGTTCAACGTGTCCAGACATATAGGAGCATATCATAGATGTGAATCATGCACTTGATCATCATTAATACCCTAGGTTCATAAGAGATTGGTTTAAATTGATCGAAATATATCTCAAAACTCATTTTTGGTAGTTTAAGAACTGTGAGTCGACTCATGACTCATAGCATAACTCTTGGGTCTGAACAGGTCGAGTCACTGGTCGACTCAATCCTAGGAAAACTGAATGAGTCGACTCATCCATATGTTGCATCAAGTCATTGCCTATTTTCATTTGAACCGTGTAGCTACGGGTCTGAACAGGTCGAGTCATACGTCGACTCAACCCTGGAAAAACTCTGTTTGAGTCGACTCGTCCCCTGTTTGGGTCGACTCATCGCCTGTTTTACTTGAATAATTTTGCCTCAGGTCCATACAGGTCGAGTGACCTGTATGAACAAGTCGAGTGGTCGCTGCTTGGACTTAATTTACTGCTGTGTAATTTTGCAAAATAATTTTGTTATGTCTGTTATTTGGTCCATGCATCATATAAATATTCTAGAGTCTCTTCTTCAATATCTAACAAGAAAAGTGAAATATATACACCAAAGTGCTCTTCATCTTCATTCTTTATTGCATTTCTCAATAATCACACATAACAATCTTTGTTAAGCATTGTGCATTGTTGTGGTGATAACGTTCAAATAGGATTGTGTAATCTTAGTTTGGGTTGAGCCTTTGTGTGGGTTTTTTCTTGAATAAAACCATTGGGGTTTTGTCCTCCAAGAATTGGGGGGTTTTGAACTAACATTTGCTTCGCAGATTCAGTTGAGTGAAAAGTTTGAAGAATGGTGGGTTCGGTCAAACAAGTAACGGTGACCGGAGGATTGTGAAGAAAGTGTAAGGTTTAAGCGACTTGCGATCGAAATCAGCCAAGCTGAAGTTTTGGAGAACGTGGCGTTCTTGCAATAAGGTAGTTGTAACCGGAGGTTTGTTCGAAGCGCTTGAAGGACTCGGTTCAACTCGAATCAAGGGGAGAGAACCAGATAGGATCTGCAACAACACTAGGGGTTGATTGGTGGTGATAATTTGTTCTCTTATATTAACTTTGCAACATGTTAATAAAAACATCTCAATTCTATATTTAGAATTGAGGACAGACGTATCTTAAGCGAGGATGATAGGGGAACTGCCTCAACAAATCCAGTCTTGTTCTCTCTTTCTCTTATCTCTTTAAATTCTGCATTAATTACGTTTTATGTGAAATTAATAGTAAAATCAATATTGCTTGATTGTTGTGCATAGTAACTGTTCGATAAATTGGTGCAATCACTTTGATTGCAACTGAGTAAAATTCTGCACATTCAATTTGAGTGAAATTGAAACTTGGTGTGAAATGCTCACCAAGTGTTCGATAAAATTAATCTCACACAAATCTAGTAATATTTTACTGGCTCTCTTATTGTGTTAACGCATTATTAGAGGTAACGATATCAAGGATTGTGGTAGTTAATCGATTGATTTAGATAGTGGTTGATCATCTCTATCGTAGTTATTCCTTTCGGTTTCACGCATATCCGATCTTTCCATTAATGGATTGTTTAGACGATTATAATCTAGGGTGCTTCCGCAACCTTTGAAAATATTTTTAAAAAGCGCTAATTTTCAAAAACTGATCTATTCAACCCCCCTTCTAGATCGGTACTATCGTCTAACACTCCACTCATAAGGAAGGAGTGGAGTTCAATGATGTATTTTCTCATGTAGTGAAGCATAAATCCATTATAATGATTCTTGCCATGGTGGCTAGGTTTGACCTAGAATTAGAGTAGATGGCTGTGAAGACTGCCTTCCTATATGGTGATCTCGATGAAATAATCTTGATGAAGCAACTTGAAGGGTATGCGGAAAAAGGTAAGGAGCATTATGTGTGCAAGCTGAACAAGGTGCTATATGGCCTGAAATAAAATCATAGGTAATGGAACATGATATTCGATAAGTTCATGGCACACATAGGTTTCAAAAGGAGAAACTTCGATCATTGTGTTTATTTCAGGTTCTCACAGGAAAATTCACTTGTCATCTTATTGCTCTATGTGGATGGCATCCTCATAGAAAGCAACCTCGCTGAAGAAGTAATGAGGGTGAAGGAGAACCTCAACCAGGAATTCAAAATGAAGGACCTTGGAGCTACAACCAGGATTTTGGATATTGACAACAAGAGAGATAAAAAGCAGTCGACATTATGCATATATTAAGAATCATATCTAAGGAATATTCTCGACGTGTTTGCTATGTCAAACTCAAAACATGTTATAACACCAACAACTCAACAATTCAAGCTGAGTATAACTCAAATTCCTAGTACTGAATTCGAAAGGGCCTATATGTATAGCATTCCATATGGTAGTATAATGGGTTCTTTGATGTATGTTATGGTATGTATTAGGCCAGACATAGCTTATGCAATAAGCCTTGTAAGTAGGTACATGGCTAACCCTAGAAAAGCTCATTGGAAAGGTTTGAAATGGAACCTAAGATACTTAAAAGGATCCCTGAGAAGGGTCCTTATTTATACTGGAGCCAAAGGTCGAGATGACCAAAGGTAAATTGAAGGATTTATAGACTCAGACTATGCAGGATGTATGGACAACATAAAATATTTGTCTGGATATGTTTTTAGTATGCTCAGCACATGAATTAGTTGGAAAGCAACACTTAAAATGGTTGTAGCCTTATCAACCACTGAAGAAAAATACATTTCCCTCACTAAAGCTATTAAATAAGCATCGTGGCTTGAAGGATTTCCACGAAGTTAAAACTTTAAGGTCAAGAAATCGCTGTTAAAAGTGATAGTCAAAGTTCCATACATTTTGTCAGTGAAAAAATTGAAAGGGGAGAATTAGAGGTGATAAAGGTTTTGACCGATCAAAATGTTGTTGATATGTTCACTAAGTCATTGCCAAGTTGCAAGTTCTTCCATTGTATGCAATTGATAAAACTACATGATGACAGCTAGTCAGTTTTATGGTTTGGTATTAGTTCCAAGATGGAGATTTGTAGCTTTGTTATTAGAAGTTAGTTGGATCAAACTTAGCTGTAGTTTTTCGATAGAGTCGAAGAGTGGAGATTTCAACAGAGTCAAAATTTGGAGAATGTTGTAGTCAAAGTTTATTCATGTATATTATAACATTAAGTGTAACACCCCGAATTCGACTAATTAATTTAATTGAATTATTTAGAATTTATTTGATTAATTGGTGTTTTAAATTATTTGTTCTGTGATCGTGAGGGTAAGTATCCTTGAAGTAGAGATATATAGAGAGTAAGAACTTGGCATGATTGTTTAGAAATAATTTGAATTTTAATTAATTATTAGAATATATAGTATTTAATTTGAATTAATTAAATAAATAATAAAATGATAGAATTGGGCCATTTATGAGATTTTGAGGAAATAAGGGGTAAAAATAGTGAAGCTATTATTGAGTTAGGCAAATTTCATAATTAGAAAAGTGGTGAGGGAGTATATATTCTAAAAGTAGGGAAAGAGTTAGGTTTTTAGAGAAACATCAGATACGTAGAAAAGAGGCAAAAGGGAGAAAGAGCAAAGGCTGGAATTTTGAAGAAGGAATCATAGATATTGCTTGATTCATCATCAATTACTGGAAATCTAAGGTAGGGGGAGAAAGGGCATTCAATCTAGGTGTATTGCATGATGGGTTAGAGATGAGAAGTCCTTAATTTCTTTACAGTTCTAGGTGTTTGTTTGATAGTGTTATATCATGAAATTCTGAAAATTGGTTGGTTGATTGGTGTTTATATGTGTTGTTATACTTGAATCCATGTTTGAATGATCATGATTATGCACGTATAAGGTTATGCCATTGATGAAGATGTGAGAGCTTGATTTTGTTCATGATCGATGATGAATTTGATGTTAAAATTATTGATGAAATTGCTATAAATTATTATGAAATAATTGATTTATATGTTAATAATTATGCTAGTATGATTCATTGTTAAAAATCATGCTTGGGTCAGTTAAATTTATGAGAAATAATTTGGAATGATGTATGAGGGTTTTGAGATGATAAGGATGAAGATCATAGGATAGAAAATGGAATTTTTGAGAAAAACTCCAGTGTCAATCGATTGCACCAGAATTGCAATCGATTGCATGTCTTCAAAAAAATGAAAATTTAAGAATTGCAATCGATTGCATAGAATCACATTTCACTACTGACTTTGAAAAAATCACACTTTCAGGCAGTGCAATCGATTTCAATCCCCCTGCTATCGATTGCACAACCTTATTTTTTTATTTTTTAAAGGCATGCATCGATTGCAATTCTAGTGCAATCGATTGACACTGCGGTTTTTCTCAAATAATTTCTCTCCTACGATCTTCATCCCTCTTATATCAAAATCCTCATATGTCATTCCAAACTATTTCCCACAAACTTAACAGACCCGAGCCTGATTTTTAATAGTGAATCATACTAGCATAATTATTAACATATAAATCAATTATTTCACCATAATTCATAGTAATTTCATCAATAATTTTAACATCAAATTCATCATCGATCATGAACAAAATCAAGCTTTCACATCTTCATCAATGGCTCAACCTCATACATACATAATCATGTCCATTCAAACATGAATTCAAGTATAACGATAAATATAAACACCAATCAACCAACCAATTTTCAGAATTTCATCACATAACACATTATCAAACAAAAACCTAGAACCATAATGAAATTAAGGACGTCCCATCTCTACCCCATCATGCAATACACCTAGATTGAATGCGCTTTCTTCCTCCTTACCTTAGATTTCCAGCAATTGATGATGAATCAAGCAATCTCTATGGTTACTTCTTCAAAATCCCATCTTTTTCTCTTTCTCCCTTTTGTCTCTTTTCTACATATCTGATGTTTCTCTAAAAACCTAACTACTTACCTACTTTTAGAATATATACTCCCTCACCACTATGTTTAATTATGAAATTTATCTAACTCAATATGTTGGTACGAATCTGGTGAGAGTGCATTAATTGGAACTGAGATTGTGCAATAGACTCCTAAGAAGATCAAGATGATCCAAGAGAAGATGAAAGCTTTGTAGAGTCGCCATAAAAGTTACCATGACAAGAAGAGGAAGGCACTTGAGTTCCAAGAGGGGGACCATGTCTTTTTGAGAGTTACCCCAGTAACCGGTGTTGGTGGAGCCTTGAGCCTCAAAAGCTCACGCCACATTTTGTTTGTCAATACCAAATCTTGCAGAAGATATGAGAGGTGGCCTATCGGATTTACTTGCAACCACCACTTGCTAATTTTCATAATGTGTTTCATCTGTCTCGGTTGAGGAGATACATTCTAGATCCGTCTCTTGTGGTCCAAGTGGACGATATACATGTGAGGGAGAACCTGGACGTTGAGGTGTCGCTCATGCAGATAAAGGACCAGGAAGTGAAACAGTTGCATGGTAAGGAGATTACCTTGGTGAAGGTAGTGTGGGAAGAACCAGCTGGTGGAAGCATAACTTGGGAGCTGCAGAGTTAAATGATAGATTCATATTCGACTCTGTTTCCTTCAAGTAATTTTCAAGGGAGAAATTTTTTCTAAGTGAGGGAGAGTTGTAATACCCTGAATCCAATTAATTAATTTAATTTAATTATTTAGAATTTTTTTTGAATAATTGATGTTTTAAATTATTTGTGGTGTGATTGTAGGGGTAAGTATCCTTGAAGTAGAAGTATAGAGAGAGTAAGAGCTTGGCATAATTTTTTAGAAATAATTGGAATTTTGATTAATTATTAGAATAAATAGTATTTTATTTGAATTAAATAAATAAATAATAAAATGATAGAATTGAGCCATTTGTGAGATTTGGAGGAAATAAGGGGTAGAAATAGTGAAGTTATTATTGAGTTAGATAAATTCCATAAATGGTAAGATATGACAAAGGTTTGCATAACATCACAAGAGATATAACATGAACAAGTATGAGATACATGTTAAACATTATGGAAGTTCATGAAAGAAATACTTGAATGAAATGATAAACAATTACATGACATGGATATAACATCACAGATTGAGATAGAATACAAGTGGAGTGTCACAAGACAAGTATCATTTAGCAAGGGTGTCAAACCACATTAAGCAAACAAGACAAGTGCCATAATCAAGATATATGTTTCTTAAGTAAAAAGAAACACATTCAAAACATGGATCATATGAACATGGTATGGACAAGGTAAAACCCTAAGTGAATTACTATGCATACAAGTTAAACAAGAGACAAGATCATGTTAGGGACAAGTTTAGACCTAAACCATAATCATGGAATGAATAAGAAACAAGCAAGTGGAAACCCTAATCACTTCCTGGTCATTCATTCAAACATGCTTTCAAAGTGAATTAATTTAGACATGGTATGAAAGTAATCAAGTTTAAACATGTTACAAATAGTAATCAACACTTAAAAGAGCATGCTATGATCATACAAATTATCCACATCAAGAACAATCAAGAAGTGAACCAAAGGAATCAATTGGGAACCTTGAAAACAATTAAGAAGCACATGTTCTCCATCAAACAAAAAGTGATGAAATAAGTAACATTTTTTGGGATTTTTTTTTGGGTACCATCATAAAAAAGAAATTCTCATGAACACATTACAAAATAATGGGTCAAACATATTAAGGGATCATGAAGTTATGGATTTTTGAAGTTATGAAGAAAAGTGAAATTAAACAAGTGATTAAAAAAATACACACATTGCAATGGTCGGATTTGAACCCACACCTTTGGGGTCATATGTGCTACTTGGTAAAAATAAAATTCAAAGGCTGGGCAAGGGGGATTCGAACCTCATACCTTTTGGTTACAAGTGACTTAAGGCGCGCACTTCTACCACTGAGGTGGCAATACATCTATTAGTTAAAACACAAACAGTTATATATATATATATATATATATATATATATATATATATATATATATATATATATATATATATATATATTACATAACGCGTTCCCTTTGACTTTTCAATGCTACCTTAACATCATCTTCAACCTCACACTCCTCTCTACCTCTTTCATTTTTTTAGATTCTTCCATCAATCATATCTCTCTCATTCTCAACCATTTTCCATGAAATAAAGATCGAAATTGCTCAGAATAATGCAAGGAATAAAATGGCACGATAGGTTTTAGCTAACACTCCAAGATAAAGATGCACGAAGGCCAAAACCAGACCTGAAACCCTAGGTTTCATGCAAACAAAGCTCATACAAACAATGATATAAATGTCATCTAAGCTAATGATCCATCTTAACACAATAAATGCTACATGTTTGCTTCAGAAATCGAAATGAAATGATGTATGTATAATGAGTTTCAAAGTGCAAGAATATACCAATTGGAGCAAGGTTCAATGCCTCTTTAACACCACTTACAACTACTGTTTGATGCCTCTCCTAATTCCTATGAGTTCCTAGAAGATGATTGGAACTCTTGGTTTGCATATTGCACGAGCCAAATGAGAGAATGGAGGTTAAGGTTTAAAAGCTCTCAAGAATGAAGTTTTTCTTGGAAAGCTTGGTGTGTGGGTATCTGAGGCTTTGTCCTTTAATTATAGTGATCCTTGAGGGTTTAAGAAGCTTCGGATATCATAAAATAATTGTTTCTTGTACTGGCTTGCTTGCTCGGATAGGTTTTGCCCAAAACACCAAGTGGGAAGCATGGCAAAAATATGGAGTGTACAAAGTATTTTGTGCTGCTTTTTCTAAAGCATAAGAGT
The DNA here is from genome assembly GCF_024323335.1 of Lathyrus oleraceus. Taxonomy (NCBI): domain Eukaryota; kingdom Viridiplantae; phylum Streptophyta; class Magnoliopsida; order Fabales; family Fabaceae; genus Lathyrus; species Lathyrus oleraceus. The sequence goes on along the minus strand of NC_066585.1, from coordinate 319,676,208 downwards.
TGACTTGAGGTTTAGAATTGGTATGCATTAGAACCAAAGCCATTTTGGATCTCAATGGTACTAATTATTGGGTTAAAGCCACTTTACACAAATGAAAGTGTAACCTTTATGCCAAAAATGGAATGATTCATTATGTAATGGCTTGGTTGCTTGGATAATGGCTTAAAAGTATGTGTGATATTCTGATTAGAGTGATATTTGGAAGCAAGAAGGACTTGTACTTGGAGATCTTATGGATTTGTTTGGATTTGCAATGCAACTTGGCTTGGAAACCGACCTATGAACCACTTCATGATGTTGTCTTTCCAAATTCGATTCTCTCAGCTCAAGCATGGGAAATTCTCGCTCTTGGATATTTTGGAAATATGGAATCATGATCTACAACTTTCATGTTTATCACTTTGCTTGAATCAACTTGTATCTTGGTGAAAAATGGGCATAAAGTTGGTCACTCGATTAGGTCAGTATGCTGAAAATTTCACTAAGTGTTTTATCTCTTGACAAGCAAATGAATCCTCCACTTCATGGCCCCATATCTCCTTATCCATGCATTTTTTGAGGTTTCATCATCTAGGACAAAGTTGAAGTATGAAGCAATGCCTTTAGTCTTATCATTGGAGAAAAGAAAATGGGGGCTTGGATCACAAGTTATGGCCTTGGAAAGTTGGGTACTTGGACATGATTTTTAGGGGAAATAAAATTTTCAAATTCTCCATCTTTGCCCCTTTTGCAAGTAACCTTGATTTTATTAATTAAACTTGCTCAAATGACTTCATTGATTACATTTTCATGATTATTGACTTGAAAAGTCCATGGTTGACCAAAAATCCCAAAAGTTAAACTTTGACTTTAGGCATCTATTGACTTTTTCATCAGTTGTGTTCAAACTTTCATCTGCTTATGAACCTGACTTCTTGAGCCATTTGAATTATATGAGTTGGCTATGAGGACACATTTGAATACCTTGTATCATTCCTCAAGCCATAAGATCATGCTTTGGTCAAAGAGTAAACATCAAGCCTAATTTCAAAACCCTAATTTGGAGTACCAGATTAATTGTGGCTTGATGATCTTGAAGTGAGTACAAGTTATGATTGTTGATGGAGGGAGACTATTTATCACCTTGAAATATTTATGATCATACTAAGCCTTGGTTGATCCATCCCTTGAAATATTTAATGCCAAAACCCTAACTTGCAAACAAAGCAAAGCAAAGCAAGACATATATTGTTTTGTATTTTTGTGGGGTAACAAGGCATAAGGATATATACAAAAGTATTTAATGATCTTGATGTTATGAAAATGATAAAAATGATAAGGGATCTTAGGAGTGAAAATTAGGGTATTATAGTAGGTCCAAATGACACGTCGTTTGAAGAGTTAGAAAGAAAACGCGTAGATCTATCTCATGGTAGTGCTTTGTGAAATGTTTGAGTGGTAGTTAATTATCTACTGTAGAGATGTTTGCGATGATGTGTAATTGATTAAATAATATTTATGTTTATATGTTGATATGTTGTTGTTTTGGTGAAGTAACATGAATGAATGCCTATGAAGTCACGTTTGATGAGTTGATGTTGTTTGTTGTGGTTTATTGATGTTATAACATGAATTAATTGATGCGTATGATGAACGATGTGATGCATAAATGGTAATATGTCTATGGGGATCCTTTTAGTGAACCTTTTTGTGATAATGCATGTTATTGAGAGTCATGCATCATGGTGTACGGACTTCGGTCAAATTTTGGTGTGCTCTGGTCCGATGGTATGGATCAGGAGCGAGTAACCGGTTCTATGTGGGGATCAATGAAGTGTTATTTATGGTGATGATAATGAACTTTGGTGTGCTCTAGTCCTATGGACGGGATCGGGAGCGAGTAACCGATTTTAGGTGGAAATTAGTGAAGCTTTACCTATGGTGATGTTAACGATTGGTGCGCTCTAGTCCTACGGTGGGGATCGAGAGCGAGATGAACCTGAGTGTTCATGAATGATACCACATACATAATGAGTCAGTTATGGAGTACATTTGCATACAATATTGCATATGTAGTGGATTATTCATAATGTATTATTCAGAATTTCATCACATAACACATTATCAAACAAAAACCTAGAACCATAATGAAATTAAGGACGTCCCATCTCTACCCCATCATGCAATACACCTAGATTGAATGCGCTTTCTTCCTCCTTACCTTAGATTTCCAGCAATTGATGATGAATCAAGCAATCTCTATGGTTACTTCTTCAAAATCCCATCTTTTTCTCTTTCTCCCTTTTGTCTCTTTTCTACATATCTGATGTTTCTCTAAAAACCTAACTACTTACCTACTTTTAGAATATATACTCCCTCACCACTATGTTTAATTATGAAATTTATCTAACTCAATATGTTGGTACGAATCTGGTGAGAGTGCATTAATTGGAACTGAGATTGTGCAATAGACTCCTAAGAAGATCAAGATGATCCAAGAGAAGATGAAAGCTTTGTAGAGTCGCCATAAAAGTTACCATGACAAGAAGAGGAAGGCACTTGAGTTCCAAGAGGGGGACCATGTCTTTTTGAGAGTTACCCCAGTAACCGGTGTTGGTGGAGCCTTGAGCCTCAAAAGCTCACGCCACATTTTGTTTGTCAATACCAAATCTTGCAGAAGATATGAGAGGTGGCCTATCGGATTTACTTGCAACCACCACTTGCTAATTTTCATAATGTGTTTCATCTGTCTCGGTTGAGGAGATACATTCTAGATCCGTCTCTTGTGGTCCAAGTGGACGATATACATGTGAGGGAGAACCTGGACGTTGAGGTGTCGCTCATGCAGATAAAGGACCAGGAAGTGAAACAGTTGCATGGTAAGGAGATTACCTTGGTGAAGGTAGTGTGGGAAGAACCAGCTGGTGGAAGCATAACTTGGGAGCTGCAGAGTTAAATGATAGATTCATATTCGACTCTGTTTCCTTCAAGTAATTTTCAAGGGAGAAATTTTTTCTAAGTGAGGGAGAGTTGTAATACCCTGAATCCAATTAATTAATTTAATTTAATTATTTAGAATTTTATTTGAATAATTGATGTTTTAAATTATTTGTGGTGTGATTGTAGGGGTAAGTATCCTTGAAGTAGAAGTATAGAGAGAGTAAGAGCTTGGCATAATTTTTTAGAAATAATTGGAATTTTGATTAATTATTAGAATAAATAGTATTTTATTTGAATTAAATAAATAAATAATAAAATGATAGAATTGAGCCATTTGTGAGATTTGGAGGAAATAAGGGGTAGAAATAGTGAAGTTATTATTGAGTTAGATAAATTCCATAAATGGTAAGATATGACAAAGGTTTGCATAACATCACAAGAGATATAACATGAACAAGTATGAGATACATGTTAAACATTATGGAAGTTCATGAAAGAAATACTTGAATGAAATGATAAACAATTACATGACATGGATATAACATCACAGATTGAGATAGAATACAAGTGGAGTGTCACAAGACAAGTATCATTTAGCAAGGGTGTCAAACCACATTAAGCAAACAAGACAAGTGCCATAATCAAGATATATGTTTCTTAAGTAAAAAGAAACACATTCAAAACATGGATCATATGAACATGGTATGGACAAGGTAAAACCCTAAGTGAATTACTATGCATACAAGTTAAACAAGAGACAAGATCATGTTAGGGACAAGTTTAGACCTAAACCATAATCATGGAATGAATAAGAAACAAGCAAGTGGAAACCCTAATCACTTCCTGGTCATTCATTCAAACATGCTTTCAAAGTGAATTAATTTAGACATGGTATGAAAGTAATCAAGTTTAAACATGTTACAAATAGTAATCAACACTTAAAAGAGCATGCTATGATCATACAAATTATCCACATCAAGAACAATCAAGAAGTGAACCAAAGGAATCAATTGGGAACCTTGAAAACAATTAAGAAGCACATGTTCTCCATCAAACAAAAAGTGATGAAATAAATAACATTTTTTGGGATTTTTTTTTTGGTACCATCATAAAAAAGACATTCTCATGAACACATTACAAAATAATGGGTCAAACATATTAAGGGATCATGAAGTTATGGATTTTTGAAGTTATGAAGAAAAGTGAAATTAAACAAGTGATTAAAAAAATACACACATTGCAATGGTCGGATTTGAACCCACACCTTTGGGGTCATATGTGCTACTTGGTAAAAATAAAATCCAAAGGCTGGGGCAAGGGGGATTCGAACCTCATACCTTTTGGTTACAAGTGACTTAAGGCGCGCACTTCTACCACTGAGGTGGCAATACATCTATTAGTTAAACACAAACAGTTATTATTATATATATATATATATATATATATATATATATATAGATATATATATATATATATATATATATATATATATATATACTATATATATATATATATATATATATATATATTATATTATATATATTACATAACGCGTTCCCTTTGACTTTTCAATGCTACCTTAACATCATCTTCAACCTCACACTCCTCTCTACCTCTTTCATTTTTTAGATTCTTCCATCAATCATATCTCTCTCATTTCTCAACCATTTTCCATGAAATAAAGATCGAAATTGCTCAGAATAATGCAAGGAATAAAATGGCACGATAGGTTTTAGCTAACACTCCAAGATAAAGATGCACGAAGGCCAAAACCAGACCTGAAACCCTAGGTTTCATGCAAACAAAGCTCATACAAACAATGATATAAATGTCATCTAAGCTAATGATCCATCTTAACACAATAAATGCTACATGTTTGCTTCAGAAATCGAAATGAAATGATGTATGTATAATGAGTTTCAAAGTGCAAGAATATACCAATTGGAGCAAGGTTCAATGCCTCTTTAACACCACTTACAACTACTGTTTGATGCCTCTCCTAATTCCTATGAGTTCCTAGAAGATGATTGGAACTCTTGGTTTGCATATTGCACGAGCCAAATGAGAGAATGGAGGTTAAGGTTTAAAAGCTCTCAAGAATGAAGTTTTTCTTGGAAAGCTTGGTGTGTGGGTATCTGAGGCTTTGTCCTTTAATTATAGTGATCCTTGAGGGTTTAAGAAGCTTCGGATATCATAAAATAATTGTTTCTTGTACTGGCTTGCTTGCTCGGATAGGTTTTGCCCAAAACACCAAGTGGGAAGCATGGCAAAAATATGGAGTGTACAGAGTATTTTGTGCTGCTTTTTCTAAAGCATAAGAGTTGACTTGAGGTTTAGAATTGGTATGCATTAGAACCAAAGCCATTTTGGATCTCAATGGTACTAATTATTGGGTTAAAGCCACTTTACACAAATGAAAGTGTAACCTTTATGCCAAAAATGGAATGATTCATTGTGTAATGGCTTGGTTGCTTGGATAATGGCTTAAAAGTATGTGTGATATTCTGATTAGAGTGATATTTGGAAGCAAGAAGGACTTGTACTTGGAGATCTTATGGATTTGTTTGGATTTGCAATGCAACTTGGCTTGGAAACCGACCTATGAACCACTTCATGATGTTGTCTTCCCAAATTCGATTCTCTCAGCTCAAGCATGGGAAATTCTCGCTCTTGGATATTTTGGAAATATGGAATCATGATCTACAACTTTCATGTTTATCACTTTGCTTGAATCAACTTGTATCTTGGTGAAAAATGGGCATAAAGTTGGTCACTCGATTAGGTAAGTATGCTGAAAATTTCACTAAGTGTTTTATCTCTTGACAAGCAAATGAATCCTCCACTTCATGGCCCCATATCTCCTTATCCATGCATTTTTTGAGGTTTCATCACCTAGGACAAAGTTGAAGTATGAAGCAATGCCTTTAGTCTTATCATTGGAGAAAAGAAAATGGGGGGCTTGGATCACAAGTTATGGCCTTGGAAAGTTGGGTACTTGGACATGATTTTTAGGGGAAATAAAATTTTCAAAATCTCCATCTTTGCCCCTTTTGCAAGTAACCTTGATTTTATTAATTAAACTTGCTCAAATGACTTCATTGATTACATTTTCATGATTCTTGACTTGAAAAGTCCATGGTTGACCAAAAATCCCAAAAGTTAAACTTTGACTTTAGGCATCTATTGACTTTTTCATCAGTTGTGTTCAAACTTTCATCTGCTTATGAACCTGACTTCTTGAGCCATTTGAATTATATGAGTTGGCTATGAGGACACATTTGAATACCTTGTATCATTCCTCAAGCCATAAGATCATGCTTTGGTCAAAGAGTAAACATCAAGCCTAATTTCAAAACCCTAATTTGGAGTACCAGATTAATTGTGGCTTGATGATCTTGAAGTGAGTACAAGTTATGATTGTTGATGGAGGGAGACTATTTATCACCTTGAAATATTTATGATCATACTAAGCCTTGGTTGATCCATCCCTTGAAATATTTAATGCCAAAACCCTAACTTGCAAACAAAGCAAAGCAAAGCAAGACATATATTGTTTTGTATTTTTGTGGGGTTAACAAGGCATAAGGATATATACAAAAGTATTTAATGATCTTGATGTTATGAAAATGATAAAAATGATAAGGGATCTTAGGAGTGAAAATTAGGGTATTATAGTAGGTCCAAATGACACGTCGTTTGAAGAGTTAGAAAGAAAACGCGTAGATCTATCTCATGGTAGTGCTTTGTGAAATGTTTGAGTGGTAGTTAATTATCTACTGTAGAGATGTTTGCGATGATGTGTAATTGATTAAATAATATTTATGTTTATATGTTGATATGTTGTTGTTTTGGTGAAGTAACATGAATGAATGCCTATGAAGTCACGTTTGATGAGTTGATGTTGTTTGTTGTGGTTTATTGATGTTATAACATGAATTAATTGATGCGTATGATGAACGATGTGATGCATAAATGGTAATATGTCTATGGGGATCCTTTTAGTGAACCTTTTTGTGATAATGCATGTTATTGAGAGTCATGCATCATGGTGTACGGACTTCGGTCAAATTTTGGTGTGCTCTGGTCCGATGGTATGGATCAGGAGCGAGTAACCGGTTCTATGTGGGGATCAATGAAGTGTTATTTATGGTGATGATAATGAACTTTGGTGTGCTCTAGTCCTATGGACGGGATCGGGAGCGAGTAACCGATTTTAGGTGGAAATTAGTGAAGCTTTACCTATGGTGATGTTAACGATTGGTGCGCTCTAGTCCTACGGTGGGGATCGAGAGCGAGATGAACCTGAGTGTTCATGAATGATACCACATACATAATGAGTCAGTTATGGAGTACATTTGCATACAATATTGCATATGTAGTGTATTATTCATAATGTATTATTCAGAATTTCATCACATAACACATTATCAAACAAAAACCTAGAACCATAATGAAATTAAGGACGTCCCATCTCTACCCCATCATGCAATACACCTAGATTGAATGCGCTTTCTTCCTCCTTACCTTAGATTTCCAGCAATTGATGATGAATCAAGCAATCTCTATGGTTACTTCTTCAAAATCCCATCTTTTTCTCTTTCTCCCTTTTGTCTCTTTTCTACATATCTGATGTTTCTCTAAAAACCTAACTACTTACCTACTTTTAGAATATATACTCCCTCACCACTATGTTTAATTATGAAATTTATCTAACTCAATATGTTGGTACGAATCTGGTGAGAGTGCATTAATTGGAACTGAGATTGTGCAATAGACTCCTAAGAAGATCAAGATGATCCAAGAGAAGATGAAAGCTTTGTAGAGTCGCCATAAAAGTTACCATGACAAGAAGAGGAAGGCACTTGAGTTCCAAGAGGGGGACCATGTCTTTTTGAGAGTTACCCCAGTAACCGGTGTTGGTGGAGCCTTGAGCCTCAAAAGCTCACGCCACATTTTGTTTGTCAATACCAAATCTTGCAGAAGATATGAGAGGTGGCCTATCGGATTTACTTGCAACCACCACTTGCTAATTTTCATAATGTGTTTCATCTGTCTCGGTTGAGGAGATACATTCTAGATCCGTCTCTTGTGGTCCAAGTGGACGATATACATGTGAGGGAGAACCTGGACGTTGAGGTGTCGCTCATGCAGATAAAGGACCAGGAAGTGAAACAGTTGCATGGTAAGGAGATTACCTTGGTGAAGGTAGTGTGGGAAGAACCAGCTGGTGGAAGCATAACTTGGGAGCTGCAGAGTTAAATGATAGATTCATATTCGACTCTGTTTCCTTCAAGTAATTTTCAAGGGAGAAATTTTTTCTAAGTGAGGGAGAGTTGTAATACCCTGAATCCAATTAATTAATTTAATTTAATTATTTAGAATTTTATTTGAATAATTGATGTTTTAAATTATTTTGGTGTGATTGTAGGGGTAAGTATCCTTGAAGTAGAAGTATAGAGAGAGTAAGAGCTTGGCATAATTTTTTAGAAATAATTGGAATTTTGATTAATTATTAGAATAAATAGTATTTTATTTGAATTAAATAAATAAATAATAAAATGATAGAATTGAGCCATTTGTGAGATTTGGAGGAAATAAGGGGTAGAAATAGTGAAGTTATTATTGAGTTAGATAAATTCCATAAATGGTAAGATATGACAAAGGTTTGCATAACATCACAAGAGATATAACATGAACAAGTATGAGATACATGTTAAACATTATGGAAGTTCATGAAAGAAATACTTGAATGAAATGATAAACAATTACATGACATGGATATAACATCACAGATTGAGATAGAATACAAGTGGAGTGTCACAAGACAAGTATCATTTAGCAAGGGTGTCAAACCACATTAAGCAAACAAGACAAGTGCCATAATCAAGATATATGTTTCTTAAGTAAAAAGAAACACATTCAAAACATGGATCATATGAACATGGTATGGACAAGGTAAAACCCTAAGTGAATTACTATGCATACAAGTTAAACAAGAGACAAGATCATGTTAGGGACAAGTTTAGACCTAAACCATAATCATGGAATGAATAAGAAACAAGCAAGTGGAAACCCTAATCACTTCCTGGTCATTCATTCAAACATGCTTTCAAAGTGAATTAATTTAGACATGGTATGAAAGTAATCAAGTTTAAACATGTTACAAATAGTAATCAACACTTAAAAGAGCATGCTATGATCATACAAATTATCCACATCAAGAACAATCAAGAAGTGAACCAAAGGAATCAATTGGGAACCTTGAAAACAATTAAGAAGCACATGTTCTCCATCAAACAAAAAGTGATGAAATAAATAACATTTTTTGGGATTTTTTTTTGGGTACCATCATAAAAAAGACATTCTCATGAACACATTACAAAATAATGGGTCAAACATATTAAGGGATCATGAAGTTATGGATTTTTGAAGTTATGAAGAAAAGTGAAATTAAACAAGTGATTAAAAAAATACACACATTGCAATGGTCGGATTTGAACCCACACCTTTGGGGTCATATGTGCTACTTGGTAAAAATAAAATCCAAAGGCTGGGGCAAGGGGGATTCGAACCTCATACCTTTTGGTTACAAGTGACTTAAGGCGTGCACTTCTACCACTGAGGTGGCAATACATCTATTAGTTAAAACACAAACAGTATATATATATATATATATATATATATATATATATATATATATATATATATATATATATAGATATATATATATATATTATATATATATATATATATATATATCTATATATATATATATATATATATATATATATACTATATATATATGATATATATATATATAGATATATTATATCTATATATATATATATATATATATATATATATATATATATATATATATATATATATATATTATCTATATATATATATACGATATATATATATATATATATATATATATATATATATATCTTATATATATCTATATGATATCTATTCATATGACATAACCTTCCCTTTGACTTTTCATGCTACTTAACATCATCTTCAACCTCACACTCCTCTCTACCTCTTTCATTTTTTTAGATTCTTCCATCAATCATATCTCTCTCATTTCTCAACCATTTTCCATGAAATAAAGATCGAAATTGCTCAGAATAATGCAAGGAATAAAATGGCACGATAGGTTTTAGCTAACACTCCAAGATAAAGATGCACGAAGGCCAAAACCAGACCTGAAACCCTAGGTTTCATGCAAACAAAGCTCATACAAACAATGATATAAATGTCATCTAAGCTAATGATCCATCTTAACACAATAAATGCTACATGTTTGCTTCAGAAATCGAAATGAAATGATGTATGTATAATGAGTTTCAAAGTGCAAGAATATACCAATTGGAGCAAGGTTCAATGCCTCTTTAACACCACTTACAACTACTGTTTGATGCCTCTCCTAATTCCTATGAGTTCCTAGAAGATGATTGGAACTCTTGGTTTGCATATTGCACGAGCCAAATGAGAGAATGGAGGTTAAGGTTTAAAAGCTCTCAAGAATGAAGTTTTTCTTGGAAAGCTTGGTGTGTGGGTATCTGAGGCTTTGTCCTTTAATTACAGTGATCCTTGAGGGTTTAAGAAGCTTCGGATATCATAAAATAATTGTTTCTTGTACTGGCTTGCTTGCTCGGATAGGTTTTGCCCAAAACACCAAGTGGGAAGCATGGCAAAAATATGGAGTGTACAGAGTATTTTGTGCTGCTTTTTCTAAAGCATAAGAGTTGACTTGAGGTTTAGAATTGGTATGCATTAGAACCAAAGCCATTTTGGATCTCAATGGTACTAATTATTGGGTTAAAGCCACTTTACACAAATGAAAGTGTAACCTTTATGCCAAAAATGGAATGATTCATTGTGTAATGGCTTGGTTGCTTGGATAATGGCTTAAAAGTATGTGTGATATTCTGATTAGAGTGATATTTGGAAGCAAGAAGGACTTGTACTTGGAGATCTTATGGATTTGTTTGGATTTGCAATGCAACTTGGCTTGGAAACCGACCTATGAACCACTTCATGATGTTGTCTTCCCAAATTCGATTCTCTCAGCTCAAGCATGGGAAATTCTCGCTCTTGGATATTTTGGAAATATGGAATCATGATCTACAACTTTCATGTTTATCACTTTGCTTGAATCAACTTGTATCTTGGTGAAAAATGGGCATAAAGTTGGTCACTCGATTAGGTAAGTATGCTGAAAATTTCACTAAGTGTTTTATCTCTTGACAAGCAAATGAATCCTCCACTTCATGGCCCCATATCTCCTTATCCATGCATTTTTTGAGGTTTCATCACCTAGGACAAAGTTGAAGTATGAAGCAATGCCTTTAGTCTTATCATTGGAGAAAAGAAAATGGGGGGCTTGGATCACAAGTTATGGCCTTGGAAAGTTGGGTACTTGGACATGATTTTTAGGGGAAATAAAATTTTCAAATTCTCCATCTTTGCCCCTTTTGCAAGTAACCTTGATTTTATTAATTAAACTTGCTCAAATGACTTCATTGATTACATTTTCATGATTCTTGACTTGAAAAGTCCATGGTTGACCAAAAATCCCAAAAGTTAAACTTTGACTTTAGGCATCTATTGACTTTTTCATCAGTTGTGTTCAAACTTTCATCTGCTTATGAACCTGACTTCTTGAGCCATTTGAATTATATGAGTTGGCTATGAGGACACATTTGAATACCTTGTATCATTCCTCAAGCCATAAGATCATGCTTTGGTCAAAGAGTAAACATCAAGCCTAATTTCAAAACCCTAATTTGGAGTACCAGATTAATTGTGGCTTGATGATCTTGAAGTGAGTACAAGTTATGATTGTTGATGGAGGGAGACTATTTATCACCTTGAAATATTTATGATCATACTAAGCCTTGGTTGATCCATCCCTTGAAATATTTAATGCCAAAACCCTAACTTGCAAACAAAGCAAAGCAAAGCAAGACATATATTGTTTTGTATTTTTGTGGGGTTAACAAGGCATAAGGATATATACAAAAGTATTTAATGATCTTGATGTTATGAAAATGATAAAAATGATAAGGGATCTTAGGAGTGAAAATTAGGGTATTATAGTAGGTCCAAATGACACGTCGTTTGAAGAGTTAGAAAGAAAACGCGCAGATCTATCTCATGGTAGTGCTTTGTGAAATGTTTGAGTGGTAGTTAATTATCTACTGTAGAGATGTTTGCGATGATGTGTAATTGATTAAATAATATTTATGTTTATATGTTGATATGTTGTTGTTTTGGTGAAGTAACATGAATGAATGCCTATGAAGTCACGTTTGATGAGTTGATGTTGCTTTGTTGTGGTTTATTGATGTTATAACATGAATTAATTGATGCGTATGATGAACGATGTGATGCATAAATGGTAATATGTCTATGGGGATCCTTTTAGTGAACCTTTTTGTGATAATGCATGTTATTGAGAGTCATGCATCATGGTGTACGGACTTCGGTCAAATTTTGGTGTGCTCTGGTCCGATGGTATGGATCAGGAGCGAGTAACCGGTTCTATGTGGGGATCAATGAAGTGTTATTTATGGTGATGATAATGAACTTTGGTGTGCTCTAGTCCTATGGACGGGATCGGGAGCGAGTAACCGATTTTAGGTGGAAATTAGTGAAGCTTTACCTATGGTGATGTTAACGATTGGTGCGCTCTAGTCCTACGGTGGGGATCGAGAGCAAGATGAACCTGAGTGTTCATGAATGATACCACATACATAATGAGTCAGTTATGGAGTACATTTGCATACAATATTGCATATGTAGTGTATTATTCATAATGTATTATTCAGAATTTCATCACATAACACATTATCAAACAAAAACCTAGAACCATAATGAAATTAAGGACGTCCCATCTCTACCCCATCATGCAATACACCTAGATTGAATGCGCTTTCTTCCTCCTTACCTTAGATTTCCAGCAATTGATGATGAATCAAGCAATCTCTATGGTTACTTCTTCAAAATCCCATCTTTTTCTCTTTCTCCCTTTTGTCCCTTTTCTACATATCTGATGTTTCTCTAAAAACCTAACTACTTACCTACTTTTAGAATATATACTCCCTCACCACTATGTTTAATTATGAAATTTATCTAACTCAATATGTTGGTACGAATCTGGTGAGAGTGCATTAATTGGAACTGAGATTGTGCAATAGACTCCTAAGAAGATCAAGATGATCCAAGAGAAGATGAAAGCTTTGTAGAGTCGCCATAAAAGTTACCATGACAAGAAGAGGAAGGCACTTGAGTTCCAAGAGGGGGACCATGTCTTTTTGAGAGTTACCCCAGTAACCGGTGTTGGTGGAGCCTTGAGCCTCAAAAGCTCACGCCACATTTTGTTTGTCAATACCAAATCTTGCAGAAGATATGAGAGGTGGCCTATCGGATTTACTTGCAACCACCACTTGCTAATTTTCATAATGTGTTTCATCTGTCTCGGTTGAGGAGATACATTCTAGATCCGTCTCTTGTGGTCCAAGTGGACGATATACATGTGAGGGAGAACCTGGACGTTGAGGTGTCGCTCATGCAGATAAAGGACCAGGAAGTGAAACAGTTGCATGGTAAGGAGATTACCTTGGTGAAGGTAGTGTGGGAAGAACCAGCTGGTGGAAGCATAACTTGGGAGCTGCAGAGTTAAATGATAGATTCATATTCGACTCTGTTTCCTTCAAGTAATTTTCAAGGGAGAAATTTTTTCTAAGTGAGGGAGAGTTGTAATACCCTGAATCCAATTAATTAATTTAATTTAATTATTTAGAATTTTATTTGAATAATTGATGTTTTAAATTATTTGTGGTGTGATTGTAGGGGTAAGTATCCTTGAAGTAGAAGTATAGAGAGAGTAAGAGCTTGGCATAATTGTTTAGAAATAATTGGAATTTTGATTAATTATTAGAATAAATAGTATTTTATTTGAATTAAATAAATAAATAATAAAATGATAGAATTGAGCCATTTGTGAGATTTGGAGGAAATAAGGGGTAGAAATAGTGAAGTTATTATTGAGTTAGATAAATTCCATAAATGGTAAGATATGACAAAGGTTTGCATAACATCACAAGAGATATAACATGAACAAGTATGAGATACATGTTAAACATTATGGAAGTTCATGAAAGAAATACTTGAATGAAATGATAAACAATTACATGACATGGATATAACATCACAGATTGAGATAGAATACAAGTGGAGTGTCACAAGACAAGTATCATTTAGCAAGGGTGTCAAACCACATTAAGCAAACAAGACAAGTGCCATAATCAAGATATATGTTTCTTAAGTAAAAAGAAACACATTCAAAACATGGATCATATGAACATGGTATGGACAAGGTAAAACCCTAAGTGAATTACTATGCATACAAGTTAAACAAGAGACAAGATCATGTTAGGGACAAGTTTAGACCTAAACCATAATCATGGAATGAATAAGAAACAAGCAAGTGGAAACCCTAATCACTTCCTGGTCATTCATTCAAACATGCTTTCAAAGTGAATTAATTTAGACATGGTATGAAAGTAATCAAGTTTAAACATGTTACAGATAGTAATCAACACTTAAAAGAGCATGCTATGGTCATATAAATTATCCACATCAAGAACAATCAAGAAGTGAACCAAAGGAATCAATTGGGAACCTTGAAAACAATTAAGAAGCACATGTTCTCCATCAAACAAAAAGTGATGAAATAAATAACATTTTTTGGGATTTTTTTTTGGGTACCATCATAAAAAAGACATTCTCATGAACACATTACAAAATAATGGGTCAAACATATTAAGGGATCATGAAGTTATGGATTTTTGAAGTTATGAAGAAAAGTGAAATTAAACAAGTGATTAAAAAAATACACACATTGCAATGGTCGGATTTGAACCCACACCTTTGGGGTCATATGTGCTACTTGGTAAAAATAAAATCCAAAGGCTGGGGCAAGGGGGATTCGAACCTCATACCTTTTGGTTACAAGTGACTTAAGGCGCGCACTTCTACCACTGAGGTGGCAATACATCTATTAGTTAAAACACAAACAGTTATATATATATATATATATATATATATATATATATATATATATATATATATATATATATATATATATAATATATATATATATATATATATATATATATATAATATATATATATATATATATTACATAACGCGTTCCCTTTGACTTTTCAATGCTACCTTAACATCATCTTCAACCTCACACTCCTCTCTACCTCTTTCATTTTTTTAGATTCTTCCATCAATCATATCTCTCTCATTTCTCAACCATTTTCCATGAAATAAAGATCGAAATTGCTCAGAATAATGCAAGGAATAAAATGGCACGATAGGTTTTAGCTAACACTCCAAGATAAAGATGCACGAAGGCCAAAACCAGACCTGAAACCCTAGGTTTCATGCAAACAAAGCTCATACAAACAATGATATAAATGTCATCTAAGCTAATGATCATCTTAACACAATAAATGCTACATGTTTGCTTCAGAAATCGAAATGAAATGATGTATGTATAATGAGTTTCAAAGTGCAAGAATATACCAATTGGAGCAAGGTTCAATGCCTCTTTAACACCACTTACAACTACTGTTTGATGCCTCTCCTAATTCCTATGAGTTCCTAGAAGATGATTGGAACTCTTGGTTTGCATATTGCACGAGCCAAATGAGAGAATGGAGGTTAAGGTTTAAAAGCTCTCAAGAATGAAGTTTTTCTTGGAAAGCTTGGTGTGTGGGTATCTGAGGCTTTGTCCTTTAATTATAGTGATCCTTGAGGGTTTAAGAAGCTTCGGATATCATAAAATAATTGTTTCTTGTACTGGCTTGCTTGCTCGGATAGGTTTTGCCCAAAACACCAAGTGGGAAGCATGGCAAAAATATGGAGTGTACAGAGTATTTTGTGCTGCTTTTTCTAAAGCATAAGAGTTGACTTGAGGTTTAGAATTGGTATGCATTAGAACCAAAGCCATTTTGGATCTCAATGGTACTAATTATTGGGTTAAAGCCACTTTACACAAATGAAAGTGTAACCTTTATGCCAAAAATGGAATGATTCATTGTGTAATGGCTTGGTTGCTTGGATAATGGCTTAAAAGTATGTGTGATATTCTGATTAGAGTGATATTTGGAAGCAAGAAGGACTTGTACTTGGAGATCTTATGGATTTGTTTGGATTTGCAATGCAACTTGGCTTGGAAACCGACCTATGAACCACTTCATGATGTTGTCTTCCCAAATTCGATTCTCTCAGCTCAAGCATGGGAAATTCTCGCTCTTGGATATTTTGGAAATATGGAATCATGATCTACAACTTTCATGTTTATCACTTTGCTTGAATCAACTTGTATCTTGGTGAAAAATGGGCATAAAGTTGGTCACTCGATTAGGTTAGTATGCTGAAAATTTCACTAAGTGTTTTATCTCTTGACAAGCAAATGAATCCTCCACTTCATGGCCCCATATCTCCTTATCCATGCATTTTTTGAGGTTTCATCACCTAGGACAAAGTTGAAGTATGAAGCAATGCCTTTAGTCTTATCATTGGAGAAAAGAAAATGGGGGGCTTGGATCACAAGTTATGGCCTTGGAAAGTTGGGTACTTGGACATGATTTTTAGGGGAAATAAAATTTTCAAATTCTCCATCTTTGCCCCTTTTGCAAGTAACCTTGATTTTATTAATTAAACTTGCTCAAATGACTTCATTGATTACATTTTCATGATTCTTGACTTGAAAAGTCCATGGTTGACCAAAAATCCCAAAAGTTAAACTTTGACTTTAGGCATCTATTGACTTTTTCATCAGTTGTGTTCAAACTTTCATCTGCTTATGAACCTGACTTCTTGAGCCATTTGAATTATATGAGTTGGCTATGAGGACACATTTGAATACCTTGTATCATTCCTCAAGCCATAAGATCATGCTTTGGTCAAAGAGTAAACATCAAGCCTAATTTCAAAACCCTAATTTGGAGTACCAGATTAATTGTGGCTTGATGATCTTGAAGTGAGTACAAGTTATGATTGTTGATGGAGGGAGACTATTTATCACCTTGAAATATTTATGATCATACTAAGCCTTGGTTGATCCATCCCTTGAAATATTTAATGCCAAAACCCTAACTTGCAAACAAAGCAAAGCAAAGCAAGACATATATTGTTTTGTATTTTTGTGGGGTTAACAAGGCATAAGGATATATACAAAAGTATTTAATGATCTTGATGTTATGAAAATGATAAAAATGATAAGGGATCTTAGGAGTGAAAATTAGGGTATTATAGTAGGTCCAAATGACACGTCGTTTGAAGAGTTAGAAAGAAAACGCGCAGATCTATCTCATGGTAGTGCTTTGTGAAATGTTTGAGTGGTAGTTAATTATCTACTGTAGAGATGTTTGCGATGATGTGTAATTGATTAAATAATATTTATGTTTATATGTTGATATGTTGTTGTTTTGGTGAAGTAACATGAATGAATGCCTATGAAGTCACGTTTGATGAGTTGATGTTGTTTGTTGTGGTTTATTGATGTTATAACATGAATTAATTGATGCGTATGATGAACGATGTGATGCATAAATGGTAATATGTCTATGGGGATCCTTTTAGTGAACCTTTTTGTGATAATGCATGTTATTGAGAGTCATGCATCATGGTGTACGGACTTCGGTCAAATTTTGGTGTGCTCTGGTCCGATGGTATGGATCAGGAGCGAGTAACCGGTTCTATGTGGGGATCAATGAAGTGTTATTTATGGTGATGATAATGAACTTTGGTGTGCTCTAGTCCTATGGACGGGATCGGGAGCGAGTAACCGATTTTAGGTGGAAATTAGTGAAGCTTTACCTATGGTGATGTTAACGATTGGTGCGCTCTAGTCCTACGGTGGGGATCGAGAGCAAGATGAACCTGAGTGTTCATGAATGATACCACATACATAATGAGTCAGTTATGGAGTACATTTGCATACAATATTGCATATGTAGTGTATTATTCATAATGTATTATTCAGAATTTCATCACATAACACATTATCAAACAAAAACCTAGAACCATAATGAAATTAAGGACGTCCCATCTCTACCCCATCATGCAATACACCTAGATTGAATGCGCTTTCTTCCTCCTTACCTTAGATTTCCAGCAATTGATGATGAATCAAGCAATCTCTATGGTTACTTCTTCAAAATCCCATCTTTTTCTCTTTCTCCCTTTTGTCCCTTTTCTACATATCTGATGTTTCTCTAAAAACCTAACTACTTACCTACTTTTAGAATATATACTCCCTCACCACTATGTTTAATTATGAAATTTATCTAACTCAATATGTTGGTACGAATCTGGTGAGAGTGCATTAATTGGAACTGAGATTGTGCAATAGACTCCTAAGAAGA
Organism: Lathyrus oleraceus; assembly: GCF_024323335.1. Classification (NCBI taxonomy): domain Eukaryota; kingdom Viridiplantae; phylum Streptophyta; class Magnoliopsida; order Fabales; family Fabaceae; genus Lathyrus; species Lathyrus oleraceus. The sequence goes on along the minus strand of NC_066585.1, from coordinate 319,657,828 downwards.
TCAAGATGATCCAAGAGAAGATGAAAGCTTTGTAGAGTCGCCATAAAAGTTACCATGACAAGAAGAGGAAGGCACTTGAGTTCCAAGAGGGGGACCATGTCTTTTTGAGAGTTACCCCAGTAACCGGTGTTGGTGGAGCCTTGAGCCTCAAAAGCTCACGCCACATTTTGTTTGTCAATACCAAATCTTGCAGAAGATATGAGAGGTGGCCTATCGGATTTACTTGCAACCACCACTTGCTAATTTTCATAATGTGTTTCATCTGTCTCGGTTGAGGAGATACATTCTAGATCCGTCTCTTGTGGTCCAAGTGGACGATATACATGTGAGGGAGAACCTGGACGTTGAGGTGTCGCTCATGCAGATAAAGGACCAGGAAGTGAAACAGTTGCATGGTAAGGAGATTACCTTGGTGAAGGTAGTGTGGGAAGAACCAGCTGGTGGAAGCATAACTTGGGAGCTGCAGAGTTAAATGATAGATTCATATTCGACTCTGTTTCCTTCAAGTAATTTTCAAGGGAGAAATTTTTTCTAAGTGAGGGAGAGTTGTAATACCCTGAATCCAATTAATTAATTTAATTTAATTATTTAGAATTTTATTTGAATAATTGATGTTTTAAATTATTTGTGGTGTGATTGTAGGGGTAAGTATCCTTGAAGTAGAAGTATAGAGAGAGTAAGAGCTTGGCATAATTGTTTAGAAATAATTGGAATTTTGATTAATTATTAGAATAAATAGTATTTTATTTGAATTAAATAAATAAATAATAAAATGATAGAATTGAGCCATTTGTGAGATTTGGAGGAAATAAGGGGTAGAAATAGTGAAGTTATTATTGAGTTAGATAAATTCCATAAATGGTAAGATATGACAAAGGTTTGCATAACATCACAAGAGATATAACATGAACAAGTATGAGATACATGTTAAACATTATGGAAGTTCATGAAAGAAATACTTGAATGAAATGATAAACAATTACATGACATGGATATAACATCACAGATTGAGATAGAATACAAGTGGAGTGTCACAAGACAAGTATCATTTAGCAAGGGTGTCAAACCACATTAAGCAAACAAGACAAGTGCCATAATCAAGATATATGTTTCTTAAGTAAAAAGAAACACATTCAAAACATGGATCATATGAACATGGTATGGACAAGGTAAAACCCTAAGTGAATTACTATGCATACAAGTTAAACAAGAGACAAGATCATGTTAGGGACAAGTTTAGACCTAAACCATAATCATGGAATGAATAAGAAACAAGCAAGTGGAAACCCTAATCACTTCCTGGTCATTCATTCAAACATGCTTTCAAAGTGAATTAATTTAGACATGGTATGAAAGTAATCAAGTTTAAACATGTTACAGATAGTAATCAACACTTAAAAGAGCATGCTATGATCATACAAATTATCCACATCAAGAAGTGAACCAAAGGAATCAATTGGGAACCTTGAAAACAATTAAGAAGCACATGTTCTCCATCAAACAAAAAGTGATGAAATAAATAACATTTTTTGGGATTTTTTTTTGGGTACCATCATAAAAAAGACATTCTCATGAACACATTACAAAATAATGGGTCAAACATATTAAGGGATCATGAAGTTATGGATTTTTGAAGTTATGAAGAAAAGTGAAATTAAACAAGTGATTAAAAAAATACACACATTGCAATGGTCGGATTTGAACCCACACCTTTGGGGTCATATGTGCTACTTGGTAAAAATAAAATCCAAAGGCTGGGGCAAGGGGGATTCGAACCTCATACCTTTTGGTTACAAGTGACTTAAGGCGCGCACTTCTACCACTGAGGTGGCAATACATCTATTAGTTAAAACACAAACAGTTATATATAATATATATATATATATATATATATATATATATATATATATATATTATATATATATATATATATATATTATATATAATATATATATATATATATATATATATATATATATATAGATATATATATATATATATATATATATATATATATATATTACATAACGCGTTCCCTTTGACTTTTCAATGCTACCTTAACATCATCTTCAACCTCACACTCCTCTCTACCTCTTTCATTTTTTTAGATTCTTCCATCAATCATATCTCTCTCATTTCTCAACCATTTTCCATGAAATAAAGATCGAAATTGCTCAAATAATGCAAGGAATAAAATGGCACGATAGGTTTTAGCTAACACTCCAAGATAAAGATGCACGAAGGCCAAAACCAGACCTGAAACCCTAGGTTTCATGCAAACAAAGCTCATACAAACAATGATATAAATGTCATCTAAGCTAATGATCCATCTTAACACAATAAATGCTACATGTTTGCTTCAGAAATCGAAATGAAATGATGTATGTATAATGAGTTTCAAAGTGCAAGAATATACCAATTGGAGCAAGGTTCAATGCCTCTTTAACACCACTTACAACTACTGTTTGATGCCTCTCCTAATTCCTATGAGTTCCTAGAAGATGATTGGAACTCTTGGTTTGCATATTGCACGAGCCAAATGAGAGAATGGAGGTTAAGGTTTAAAAGCTCTCAAGAATGAAGTTTTTCTTGGAAAGCTTGGTGTGTGGGTATCTGAGGCTTTGTCCTTTAATTATAGTGATCCTTGAGGGTTTAAGAAGCTTCGGATATCATAAAATAATTGTTTCTTGTACTGGCTTGCTTGCTCGGATAGGTTTTGCCCAAAACACCAAGTGGGAAGCATGGCAAAAATATGGAGTGTACAGAGTATTTTGTGCTGCTTTTTCTAAAGCATAAGAGTTGACTTGAGGTTTAGAATTGGTATGCATTAGAACCAAAGCCATTTTGGATCTCAATGGTACTAATTATTGGGTTAAAGCCACTTTACACAAATGAAAGTGTAACCTTTATGCCAAAAATGGAATGATTCATTGTGTAATGGCTTGGTTGCTTGGATAATGGCTTAAAAGTATGTGTGATATTCTGATTAGAGTGATATTTGGAAGCAAGAAGGACTTGTACTTGGAGATCTTATGGATTTGTTTGGATTTGCAATGCAACTTGGCTTGGAAACCGACCTATGAACCACTTCATGATGTTGTCTTCCCAAATTCGATTCTCTCAGCTCAAGCATGGGAAATTCTCGCTCTTGGATATTTTGGAAATATGGAATCATGATCTACAACTTTCATGTTTATCACTTTGCTTGAATCAACTTGTATCTTGGTGAAAAATGGGCATAAAGTTGGTCACTCGATTAGGTTAGTATGCTGAAAATTTCACTAAGTGTTTTATCTCTTGACAAGCAAATGAATCCTCCACTTCATGGCCCCATATCTCCTTATCCATGCATTTTTTGAGGTTTCATCACCTAGGACAAAGTTGAAGTATGAAGCAATGCCTTTAGTCTTATCATTGGAGAAAAGAAAATGGGGGGCTTGGATCACAAGTTATGGCCTTGGAAAGTTGGGTACTTGGACATGATTTTTAGGGGAAATAAAATTTTCAAATTCTCCATCTTTGCCCCTTTTGCAAGTAACCTTGATTTTATTAATTAAACTTGCTCAAATGACTTCATTGATTACATTTTCATGATTCTTGACTTGAAAAGTCCATGGTTGACCAAAAATCCCAAAAGTTAAACTTTGACTTTAGGCATCTATTGACTTTTTCATCAGTTGTGTTCAAACTTTCATCTGCTTATGAACCTGACTTCTTGAGCCATTTGAATTATATGAGTTGGCTATGAGGACACATTTGAATACCTTGTATCATTCCTCAAGCCATAAGATCATGCTTTGGTCAAAGAGTAAACATCAAGCCTAATTTCAAAACCCTAATTTGGAGTACCAGATTAATTGTGGCTTGATGATCTTGAAGTGAGTACAAGTTATGATTGTTGATGGAGGGAGACTATTTATCACCTTGAAATATTTATGATCATACTAAGCCTTGGTTGATCCATCCCTTGAAATATTTAATGCCAAAACCCTAACTTGCAAACAAAGCAAAGCAAAGCAAGACATATATTGTTTTGTATTTTTGTGGGGTTAACAAGGCATAAGGATATATACAAAAGTATTTAATGATCTTGATGTTATGAAAATGATAAAAATGATAAGGGATCTTAGGAGTGAAAATTAGGGTATTATAGTAGGTCCAAATGACACGTCGTTTGAAGAGTTAGAAAGAAAACGCGCAGATCTATCTCATGGTAGTGCTTTGTGAAATGTTTGAGTGGTAGTTAATTATCTACTGTAGAGATGTTTGCGATGATGTGTAATTGATTAAATAATATTTATGTTTATATGTTGATATGTTGTTGTTTTGGTGAAGTAACATGAATGAATGCCTATGAAGTCACGTTTGATGAGTTGATGTTGTTTGTTGTGGTTTATTGATGTTATAACATGAATTAATTGATGCGTATGATGAACGATGTGATGCATAAATGGTAATATGTCTATGGGGATCCTTTTAGTGAACCTTTTTGTGATAATGCATGTTATTGAGAGTCATGCATCATGGTGTACGGACTTCGGTCAAATTTTGGTGTGCTCTGGTCCGATGGTATGGATCAGGAGCGAGTAACCGGTTCTATGTGGGGATCAATGAAGTGTTATTTATGGTGATGATAATGAACTTTGGTGTGCTCTAGTCCTATGGACGGGATCGGGAGCGAGTAACCGGTTTTAGGTGGAAATTAGTGAAGCTTTACCTATGGTGATGTTAACGATTGGTGCGCTCTAGTCCTACGGTGGGGATCGAGAGCGAGATGAACCTGAGTGTTCATGAATGATACCACATACATAATGAGTCAGTTATGGAGTACATTTGCATACAATATTGCATATGTAGTGTATTATTCATAATGTTTTTTATTTGATGTAAATGTGTGAATGTTGTCATGATTTGAGTGTGAGAACCTGGTATTGATTGGATGTAAATATTTAAATATTGTAATGATTTGGATGTGAGAACATGTTGTTGATGGATATGTAATGAATGTGTGTTTGTTGTGTATTATCTACATTAACATTCTTTACACTATTTATATTGGTTTGTTATTTCTCAGTCCATTTGCTTTGATGTTGTCTATAATGGACATCTTGCAGATACCCAGGAGTAGAGTTTGCTGTTGTAAGTGGAAGTTAGCTCATGAATTTACTTCGTTTAGTTTTTGTTGTTATAAGTTTTGCTCTAGTTATGTAACATCAGTGTCGAGAACATTATTTGATTATTATGTTTTGATGAAGTTTGAACTTTTAATTGGTTCTAATGTAGGAGTTGTTGAGAGTTCCTTCCGAGAACTCTATTTTGAAAATATTTTACTTAAATGGATGTTTGAGACTAAATGTCTTGTTGTGACTATTTTATTTAAATCGAAATAGGAAAGATACCACCACAATGATATTTTAAGTGAAAGTGAGTGTGCGATGACATGTGTTGATTGACGTTAGTAATTATGCAGCAATATTTTGTTGACTACTAAATGTTTGTTTTCTTAGAGGTTTTTTCGTTGGTGACACCTTAGATTGTCTTGTAATTCTTAAAATATAAGTTTTGGGATTTATGGTGTTACATTGAGCATGTATGTAATAATTATGTATGTCATGTAATGGTTTAATCCTCATCGATACATATGCTAGTAGTCTATAAATAGGTTGTATTCTCTCACTTTGTAAGAGAGATGGTTTTGGTGATTCACTTGTAAACAAAAACGCTATTTGTGAAAGTGAATGAAAATCATGTTGTAACCATCTTTGTTATCTCTTCTATCTCCTCTCTTTTTGAACCTAAAAGTTTATTGGTTTTAAAGAAACTATCTCTTTCTCGTTGTATTACTTTGTTATTGGCATTGAATTTCTCAATATTTCCGCTATAAACCTTGCAAAGAATTCAATTGCGCATGAGAGAAGCAAGCATATAAAGATGAGATTTCACTACTTGAGAGATCTTGTGAGTGAAGGAAAATTGAAGTTGGGGTATTGCAAAAGTGAAAGTCAAGTGGCTGATTTGCTAATAAAATGAGTGGCAATTAAAATGTTCAAGAGGCTGAAGAAGATCATGAGTGTGCAAGACTTAGAGGACTCGAATTAATGTTGTGTGTTGTGAAAAAATGTAATTCAAGTTTTTGTAACCGGTTACAGCAGAGGTGTAACCAGTTACCACCCCTTCCAGTAGCAAAAATATGAAATAAAGGCAACCTGTAACCAGTTATAGATTTAGTGTAACCAGTTATCACCCTCTAATTTTTGATATTTTTGAAGTAAATAGTATCATGTAATCAGTTACAAGTTTAATGTAACCAGTTACATGGTTGGTTGGAAATTTTATTTTTTCTCTTAGTTGGTTAGCTGTACAATTGTGTATAATTATATATATTATTGCATATATACTCTATGTTGAATTGTTAATAAGATAACTAATATTTTCACCCTAATTCTCTCATAATCTCTCACTTTTAATTTTTTTACTTTGTGATTTGAGTTTTAACCCAATTTATACAACTATCAAGGATCATCATTTAAGGAGAAACTATTCCTTCTAAATAACTTAAAAGATTGACATCTAGAAAAAATGATTTTTTTAGGTACTAGTAACCAAATAGTCAAGATACTTTTTAGGTACTAGTAACCAAATAGTCAAGATACTAAAGCATCTAAGCTTATGACACCCCGTTTATATATTAACCTTTTTTTTAAGTATCGAATTTACTGCTACTAATAAATTGATAGTTTTTATGTAAAGGTTACTAATGAACCAATATGTTCACTAATAGGAATGAATTCTCTCGGGTGTGAATTTCACAAGACATGGTGCAATCCACATCCTCATCTTTATTTTTTTATACTTTTTATTTTTAAATATAGAGTTGAGATTTCACTAAATCAATATTTTATGGGAAAAAGAAATTCAATCCACTCACTAAAAATACGAAAATTTGTTAAAAGAATTCTTCTTATAATATAATTTATGTCAAAATATATTTTTGAAAAGATCTTTTCACTTATGTGTTTTTGTAAATTTGAATTTATTAAAAAATGGATTTGTAAACTCCGTCAAAACATTTACCCAATAGAAATTGGGTTTAGAGAGGGCCCTTTAAGGTTAGGAATGATAAATGGTAGTAATCATATTTTAGTCAACAATTAGTAACATGGAGAGGGATTCATTACCATAAAATTGACTTTCTAGTTTGCATGCTTTGACTTTTTATATTTGGATTTTGAAATATCAAGTTGTCAATTAGATAAGTTATTCACACTTAAAATATAATAAATATTTTACGATATTATATTTAATCACGATTTAAATATATTAAATTTTGATCAAAATGCAATCATTCGTTCTGCACGTCTTCAAAAACAGTCGTATCTAAGACAAATATTTTGAGGATTTTTTTTACCGAACATTTCAATCCTAACTTCATGTATTTTCTGTAACAACGTGAAAAATATGTTATGAAAAAGTGATTCTTTGAACCTTAAACATTTCTCTCTATATTTTAAACTGAAATTTATCTTGGTAGATTTAGAAAACAAACAATAAAATCTTAACAACTTGGAAATTTAATGAAGTTGGTCTCTTATGAAACTTCAAACAAAGCATGCCTACTCTCTCAAAAAAAGAAAGAAAACCTGCCTCAAAATAGTTAGCAAATATTGATAACGACCGTTATTTATTTTTTAAGATTGTCGACAAATTTTCATCTAGTGCCATTTTTTATATAACTTGAAATTGTCGGCAACTTCTCTGCCCAAGTAAAGTTAAGAAGAAAAATTCTAAGTTCATGCATGAAGCATGATTTTGCTTTGACACCGGAATGCACGTCCTTATTTTCAGACAGATACACATGTACTAAGGAAACAAAAAAGTTGTTATTTTTTAATAGCAAACATATCAATTAATGTTTAAGCAAGAAAAAGGAAAAACAATATAGGATACAAATAAAGAGTATCATCAATGCGTTAAATACGAAACTAAAAGCCGTTAAACAAATGCCGAGAGAAAAAAAAGCAGCTGATTATACACCTAAAACGAGGTATTTTGTTATTTATCCACTATAATTAAAATATTTGACTTTTAAAAAAATTCTAAGATACTTTTATAATTAAATTTTTTGATATCTATTATGATAATAAACTCGATGGTTAGATATTTACATTTTATTTATTTAGATTGAATTATTTTTAAAAGTAATCAATTTCAAAAATATTCATGATTTAATTTTTGAGTAAGATAAGGATTAAAAAGTATTTTTAATTTTAAAATTAAATATTAAATTGGTATTATAATTATATAGATGAAAGGATATTTCGTACTCAATAAAAATTTATATATTTATATTGTTCTTTAATTAATAAATAAATATTTTTTCTTTGTTAAAAGAAAGAGTAATGTTTAAATAAAACAAATGAATTAAAAATAGTCATTAGTTCTAATATAAATATAGTAAAAATATGGCTTTGATACCACAATCAAATTTAAACGCGGGATATTTTTTATATGGTAACCAAATAATTTGATGAAAATTTCACTGTCCTAATAATATAATAAAAATTTATTTATTTTAAACTAATGTTACCATGCCACAAAAACAAACTTACTTAAGGACAGGAGACATCCCACGACCTGAATGGGAAAGTTGAAGGGAGATAGATGAGAAAACTATTTTTATAATAAAATCATTTATTTAAAATGAAGTTAATATTTGATTATATTTTTAAAAAAATTAAATTAAATTTAAATTTTATGTATAACTTACACAAATTTTTATTTATTATTTATTTTGGAAATATTATTTTATTAATTTAATATCATATTAATTTTAATTTTAATTTTTAAAATGTGTTTTTTAAGGGATAATCGTTGGTCTATTTTCTTATCTTGCTGATTTTCTTGCCCAACTCAAATTCAAGATAATCACTGGAGATAAAAATACATGAATTATAATACAAATTATAATACATTTATCATATCTTATTATATCATCAAACTCAAAATACACATTAATTATAATACAGTTATCCTATAATATTTCTTAATTTAGACACAAAAATACCCTTATAATATAGTATTTTATTCTGTGTTTATTTTAAAAGGTGATTAGCTACGTTGTTCCAAATATTGTTGTCTTAGCACCACTCTTTAATTTGAATTTTTTTTAAAATATCCAAAAATTTTAAAAAAATTTCAAAAATATACAATTTTTCAAAATAATTACACAAATGGCCAATTTTGGCCATTTTTTACACTTAGGCGCCACCCTAGTTGGCGCCTACCCTTAATGGGTAGGGCAAGTCGCCACTAGGAGTGGCGCCTATACCCATTCCTATTTTTTTTTTTTTTTTTTTTTAAATGTTATTTTTTTTGTTTTTTTAATTTTTTTTTATTTATAAATTTATATTTTTATTAATTATATTAATTTATGTTAAGACATATATATAAATAAATTTTTTTACAAGATTATATTATATATATATATATATATTATATATATATTAATTTATATATATATATATATATATATATTAATTTATATATATATATATATATATATATATATATATATTAATATAATTTATAAGTAATTAATATTATTTGTAAATTTTGGAAAAAAAATTAATTTATATACGTATAAAGATATGATAGACAATATTTTTAAAGATAAAGATAAAGATATAAAGATAATAAACAGAAAATATTTTTATTTAAATAATAGACAAGACAAATATTACAAGATATGATTAATCACATATGATGCGGTCCCTGGTACGATCCGCACGGGGGAGGTCTAGTTACTCGCCTAGACGGTTCACGTGGTGGTGGTGCTTCCCTATTACCACCCCTTGCCCTAACGCGCCCCCTTGCCGCTTGCCGTTGTGGTTGGGTCGAAGTCCCTTCAGTGCTGTAGGAAAGACGGGTCCCCTCTGCGCCCTCGAAGCTTTGTCTCGGTGGGACAAACTTACTACTGCTGGGTGCGCCCTCGAATTGTGGTCTTTGGTAGTTTAGGGTTGAATCGGGTTGGCCAAAGTGCAATGTTTGTTGTGGTGTGTAGTAGTCCTGTTGGTAGTCCTCTTGTATACCCGTGTCGGGGCTAGGTGGAGGACTGGAAGAGCTTGGGAAATTGTCGTGTTGGAAGTGTTGGGATTGGTGGAAGTAGGGGGATTGATATTGTGGTAGGTGTTGGGACTGTTGATGGTGGTGGGAATGTTGAGTTTGTTGTTGGTAGTCTTCATGGTATTGGGATTGAGTTTGTGGTATGTATTGTTGATTTGGTTGTGAAGGTGAGAAAAACAAGAAAGGGGGGGTTTGAATTGTTTGAAAAAAATAAGCGCTTTTGCAAAATGAAATCACACAATGATTTTATACTGGTTCGCTTATAACACAAAGCTACTCCAGTCCACCCGGCCAAGGTGATTTCGCCTTCAACAAGGACTTAATCCACTAATCTTGAAAGATTACAAACAACCCCTAAGAGAGAAGAAAATCTCTTAGTCCTCTCAAGTCTACAGACTACAAAGAGTCACTTGAGGAAATCAAATAAGAATTAGATACAAGATGTGTAATCTAGAGTGCTTCTAAGAAAGCAAATATTACAAACTTAAGAACAAATTTTTCACTTGATAAGCAAAAGCTTAGTGAAGAACTTTGAAGAACAAAGATGTTTTTCTTGAGCGTGATATGATTTCAGTATAGTTTTGGCTAGTGATTTCTTCATGTTTACTGAATGAGATTTCTTCTCTATTTATAGGAGTTGAAGTAGAGTTGAAGTAGCGTTGAATCTGTTGGATATTGAGATGTAGTTACGCCATTCCATTAATAGCTTCTGCAGTAGACTTTTTCTCTTAGAAGTGACTACTTACCACAATTAGTATCTTCTCTCTTGGAAGTGGAGATTAACGTCTCTTTCTAATTGAGGAAATCCATTTGCAGAGCTTTAACTTGGCTTAAACGTTACTTCATCATGATTAACAATTCTGATTAGAGTCTTTGTGTATCTGGAGAAATCTGGCTTCTGATGTTATCTCTTGAAAGTTCAGATGGCGCTGATAACTTCCAGAGTTTACAGAGGGCATTAGTTCAGAGTCAGAGCTTCTAGACTTTACTTAATGTTCAGATGCTTCTGATACTTTGTAGTTTTGTCCAGAGTCAGAGCTTCTTGAAACGAGATTCCTCTTTAGATGCTTCTGATACTTGAGATTTTGCATCTGATCTTGTTTTGCATCTGATGACATCATCAGATTTATTTCTTCTTTCTTTAGAACCCTGCACACTTAGAAACTTTTCGTTAGGGTGCCATTTTTGGTTTCATCCTTTGTTATCATCAAAATCATGGAGTCTGTTGTAGAACACTTTTTGTTCTTACAATCTCCCCCTTTTTGATGATGACAAAACAAATAAAATTATCAGATGAAACATGAAAAATATTAGATCAGATAGACAAAAGCTCCCCCTGAGTTAGTACTAGAGAGTTCAGAAGTTCTTACCAGAGCTTTTCAAGTAATGAGATTTCTGAAACTTTCTGCAAATTCTTAAATTTAATGTTAGAGTTATTTAATCAGAGCTATTATTTAATCAGAGCTATTTATATCAGAACTATTTCTATAATTGTTGCAGAATGCTTAAGGTTTTAGACATAATTTTCATCAGAGCTATTTAATAATTTCTCCCCCTTTTTGGCATAATCAAAAAGGCATAAAAAATAAAAAGAATAATAAAGAGAAAAAAAAAAATTCATTAAAAAGCACAAAGGCAAACAGCAGTCAAAACATTAGATTCAACAGAATATCAGAGCTAAAAAGAAAAACAGAAGCAAAAACACTTAGGCAAACAAACAAAAATAAATCCTAAGTGCCTAAGGGTTCGGAGGTTGAGGAAGTCTCTGAAGCAGCATGGCAAACATGTTCTGGATGTTTTCATTCAGGGCATCTTGTTTGTCCATCCTGGCACGAAGCTCATTCTGATCTTTCTTGATCTCTTGCTGATCTTGCTTGATTTCCTTCAGAGTGTTAAGAATCAGAGGGATCGCAGAGGAAGACTCCCCCTGAATCAGAGCTTGCTGAGCTTCAGCTTCAGCTGCAGCTTGGGCTTCTGCATCTGCCTTAGCCTTGGCTTCAGCTTCCTGAATCCTTAGAAGTTCTGCTTCCTTTGCCAGGCGTTCTTCTTCCAACCTCTTAGCTTCTTCTTCAGCTTCCCTAGCCAATCTTTCTTCCTCTAACCTTCTGGCCTCAGCTTCTCTAGCCAGTCTCTCTTGGAGCCTTTCCTCAGCATCTCTGATGTAGCCATTTCTGACTTGTTCAGAGATACCCTTCAGCCTATAAGACTCAGAGGTCATCCAACTAATGACTCTGTTCCAGTGTGTCCTAACAGATTTAGGATCATCACTAACTTCAGAGTTTTTAGCCAGAGACTTGATCTTCTGGACTGAAGCTTCTGCAACCTGTATAATGGCCTCCTCAAGGGTAGGTATGGTAAGTTCAGGTTCAGGTTCAGGTGAATGAGGTGGAGAGTTTTGAGGGCTGAGATTTAGAGGTTGAGGTTCAGTTTGTTGAGGTTCAGATTGTTGAGGTTCAGATTCTGCTTGAAGTTCAGAATCTGCGTCTGGTTGAAGACTAGGGGATGAAGCATATAGTGGATTTAGGTCTAAAGGGTCAGAGTCTGGTCCAGGTACAGCGGGAATAAATGGTGGAGTGATATTAGAGGTGAAGGGATCAGATGGTTGAGTTTCAGATGGTAAGGTTGTTGTTTGTTGTGGTGGAAGTGAAGTTTGGAGGGGTGAGGTTACTTCAGTTTGTGTTTGAGTTTGTGGGGCGAAATTTTTAGCATAGATTTCAGCTATTGTTGGGGAGTTTGGGTCAGAGTGTTCTTGATCAGAGGACTCATGATCAGAGAACTCTTGGTCAGAGGAAGGGGAAAGGTAAGGGGGTGATTCATATTCAGAGGATGAGGAGGAGCTGTGGTGATATAGTTGATTAGGGTCAGAGGTTGTTGTGAAATTACGAGCAATTTTTAGAACAGGTGGAGGTTGAGAGGTTCTGGTGATTGAGGGTGGTATTTCAGAGGTGGTATATATTGGTTGAGAGGAGAGAGGGTTAGAGGAAGCCATTATAGATTCAGAAGAGACAGGAGGAATAGACTTACCAGAAGAGACATTCAGAGGTGCTGAAGCTTTGGTGCCAGAGGTTTCTCCAAGTCTGGCTTTCTTTGCCTTCCTTGCTTCCTCAGCTATCTTCTTCTCAGAAAGACCTCTTTTGTATCTGACCAGATCTTCTACAGAGTCCAGACAGTCTTCAAGGCGGAAATCAGAAATATCAATGCCTTCATCCAGACGATCCTGAAGGTAGATAGCAATGGCATCTCTGGGCTCATTTTTGAAGAACCTTTCAAGGCCATGAGGCATCTTCCTCTGATCCTTCAGAGCTTCCCAGGTCACATTCATAGTGGGCTTGACTCTGATGTCTTTGATGATTCCCATACTCCTCAGATTTTTGGCATTCAGAGGCTTTCCCACATCAATTGCCAGATCATCCATACATCTGGTCTTCTCCAGAGCATCTACCAGCCCATGCTCAATGAAGATGTCAGAGAGCAATCTACCCAGAGGAATGTAGGATCTGGGCTTCATGTTATTCCTGGTTTCTCTGACTGAATCCCTCAGATATCTGAAGAGAAGAACAGGGAGGTTGATCGGGATACCCTTCTGAATACAGTAGAGGATGCATTTCTGATCAGCATTTATGTAATCTGAAGAGTTGGAGGCTGGACGATGATGGATTGTTCCCAGAATAATCTTCAGCCAGACTCGGAGGTTCTGATGAAGCTCCTTGTTCTTAGATGGGTTTCCTTCTGCGTTTGCTTTGAAGATTGTAGGGTTAATGACTTCTGTGATGCGCTTGGACCTTGGAGGAATGTTGTAAATCCTTTTACCTCCAGCTTTCTCCATATTCAGCAAAGAAGCAATAGACGCTTCTGTGATAATGATCTTCACTCCCAGAACAAAAGAAACAATGAACTCGTCATCAGCATCTGCACATCTCCAGAATTCCTTCACCAGAAGAGGATAGATTGGACCATAGAGCCTGTTGAAGTAGGTTTCCCAACCTTGCTTGTGAAGATCTTCAGTAAGATCAACACCATTTCTTCTTAAATTCTCAAAATCCACCAGTGATTCACACAGTACATCCAAACCTTCAAAGGGAGTTGAAAGGTTTATGTGTTGTTCACGTTCAAGAATGTGAGGTTCTTTGTAGACTGGGGTTGTGGTAACGTCTACAACCATGGGTGTTTGAGTGTTTGAGGTTTGGGGATTAGAAGCAGCTTCCATTTGTTGGGAGAAGTTAAAAACTTCTTGCTCTTGAGGATTCATGACTAAGATTGATGAAGAAGATGAAGAACTGAGAAGGTTGCAGAGAAAACTTCGAGAGAGGGTTTAGGGTTTAAGAGTGAGTGAGAGTGATAAGTGTGTGAAATGTGAGAAAAGTGTTTATATACCTAAGGGTAAAAAACATGCAAAACGACACATTTAATTGCGTTGGAACAAAACACAAAATTGCACGCTGGGGGAAAAATGATTATAGCTAATAAATGAATGTCTAATCCCAACAGTAAGCACACTGCTCGAGGAGATTTCAAGCGTTCTGACCTTTGATTTCTTTTGACAGCTGTCTAGAAGTTCTAGGGTTAGACGCATGTTCCCCACGTGTTGATGTTTCTGATCTTCAGGAATACCAAAGGATTTCTGAAGATTTCTAACTCAGATATCTTCTTAACTTGGTAGAAGTATCAGAGTCAGAGGCAGAAGTGTATTTGTTTTTATCAGAGTCTCATTTTACATGTTCAGAGCCAAATTTTACTCAGGGCAATTTTTTAATGTTCAGATTTTCTAAGATAAAAAGAAATCTATCTTCAGCTAGAGGCTTAGTAAAGATATCTGCCCATTGATGTTCTGTATCAATGAACTTCAGCGTTACTATCCCTTTCTGAACATAGTCTCTAATAAAATGATGTTTTATTTCTATGTGTTTGGCTCTGGAATGTAGAATAGGATTCTTACTTAAACAAATAGCAGCAGTATTATCACAAAAGATAGGAATGTTACTCTCAAAGATTTGTAGATCTTCTAGCTGATGTTTCATCCAGAGCATCTGAGTTGTGCACAGTGATGCTGAGATATATTCTGCTTCTGCAGTTGATAGAGCAATTGTTGACTGTCTTTTGCTAGCCCAGGAGATTAGATTGTTTCCCAGAAGCTGGCAATTTCCAGATGTGCTTTTTCGTTCTATTCTATCTCCTGCATAATCTGCATCACAATAACCAGAAAGCCTATACTCTGATGTTTTCTCATACATCAGGCCCAGGTTAGGAGTTCCTTTCAGATACTTAAGAATTCTCTTAACAGCTGTTAAATGAGATTCTCTAGGATCTGATTGGAATCTGGCACAAAGACAAACGCTAAAGAGAATATCAGGACGAGTAGCAGTCAGATAGAGAAGAGAGCCTATCATACCTCGATAGAGCTTCTGACAAACCTTGTTGCTTACCTCTTCCTTTCCAGAATGCAAGTTGGGTGCATAGGAGTCTTTGCAGAGTTGCATTCAGACATATCAAACTTCTTCAGAACGTCTTTAATGTACTTGCTTTGATGAATGTACGTGACTTCTGGAGTTTGATTGATTTGAATTCCCAGAAAGAACTTTAGTTCTTGCATTAGACTCATTTCAAATTCTGCCTGCATTAACTTAGAAAATTCTTGGCAAACAGAGATATTAGCAGAACCAAAAATAATGTCATCAACATAAATTTGGCATATCATGAGATCATTTTCATGATTTTTACAGAAGAGTGTAGAATCAACTTTCCCTCTGATAAAATTTTGTTCCAGAAGAAAATTGCTCAGACGTTCATACCAAGCTCTGGGAGCTTGTTTAAGTCCATATAAGGATTTCTTAAGTTTGAAAACATGTTCTGGAAAGTTTGAATTTTCAAAACCAGGAGGTTGATTAACATACACTTCTTCTGAAATATAACCATTAAGAAATGCACTCTTGACATCCATTTGGTATAATTTGATAGAATGATTAATAGCAAAAGATACAAGAAGACGAATAGATTCTAACCTTGCGACTGGAGCAAAAGTTTCATTATAATCAATACCTTCTTGTTGACTATAACCTTGAGCTACCAGTCGTGCTTTGTTTCTGACAACTTCTCCTTTCTCGTTCAGTTTGTTTCTGAAAACCCATCTGGTTCCAATGACATGAGTGCCTCTGGGTTTAGGAACGAGATCCCAGACATCATTCTTGGAGAATTGATCTAACTCTTCTTGCATAGCTGCCACCCAATCGTTATCTTGAAGAGCTTCATCACAGGACGTAGGCTCAATCAGAGACACTAGTCCCAGAGGAATATCTTCAGAAGTTCTGAAGGTAGATCTGGTTCTAACAGGTTCATCTTTGTTTCCCAAAATCAAATCTTCAGATACGTTGCTACGACTCTTGACTTTCCTTGGAATTTCTGGAGATTTAATTTCTTCAGAGTCTGGAGTGACAGTTGCTTCTGGAGTTTTCTCAGATTCTACCAGAGTGATCTCTAAATCTGCAAACTTTTCAACTAGCTTTGACTTTTCAGGGTCAAGCTTATCATCAAATCTAACATGAATTGATTCCTCCACAATTTTGGTTTCTGTGTTGTATACTCTATAGCCTTTAGAGCGTTCTGAGTATCCTAACATAATACCTTTCTGTGCTTTGGAATCAAACTTGTTCAGATGTTCTTTAGTATTTAATATAAAGCAAATGCATCCAAAGGATGAAAATATGAAATGTTGGGTTTTCTTCCCTTACACAGTTCATAGGGAGTCTTATCCAGAATAGGTCTAATAGAGATTCTATTCTGAATGTAACACGCTGTATTTACAGCTTCTGCCCAAAAGTGCTTTGCTACATTTGTTTCATTGATCATGGTTCTGGCCATTTCTTGGAGTGTCCTATTCTTCCTCTCTACAACTCCATTTTGTTGTGGAGTTCTAGGGCAGGAGAAATCATGGGATATTCCATTAGAATCAAATAATTCTTCAAAATCTTTATTTTCAAATTCTCCACCATGATCACTTCTGACTCTAACAATTTTAGAGTCAAATTCTTTTTGCACTTTAGAACAGAAACTGGTGAATACAGAGTGAGACTCACTCTTGTGCCTTAGGAATTTTACCCATGTCCAGCGGCTGTAATCATCAACGATTACAAGTCCATACTTCTTTCCATTGACTGATGCTGTTTTCACAGGACCAAATAAGTCAATGTGAAGAAGCTCCAGAGGCTTAGAGGTAGAAACAACATTTTTCTTTTTAAAAGATGTTTTTGAAAACTTTCCTTTCTGACAAGCTTCACACAGAGCATCTGAAGAAAACTTCAGTTTAGGTAGCCTCTGACTAACTCAAGTTTAGTTAGCTGAGAAAGTTTCTCATGCTAATGTGGCCTAAGCGTCTATGCCATACCCATTGCTCTTCGTGAACTGACATTAAACATTTAACATTTTGATCTTTTAAATCAGAAAGATTTATTTTATAAATGTTGTTTTTCCTCTTGCCTGTGAAAAGGACAGAGCCATCGTTCTGATTAATGGCTTTACACGTTTTTTGATTAAAGATTACATCATAACCGTTATCACTTAATTGACTTATGGATAACAAGTTATGCATTAATCCTTCTACATAAAGAACATCAGATATAGAGGGAAGAGTACCGTTACCAATAGTTCCGGAGCCTCTGATCCTTCCTTTCTGATCTCCTCCAAAGCCTACGAAGCCAGCGTCTTTAAGTTCCAGGCTTTGGAACATAGACTTTCTTCCCGTCATATGTCGCGAGCATCCAGAGTCCAGGTACCATGACTGGTGTCTGAACTTTGCTGCATAGGATATCTGCAACATAGATAATCTTATCTTTCGGTACCCAGAATCTCTTGGGTCCTTTCAGATTAGTTTTCCCAGAGTTTCTTACAACTTTGGGTCTTCTAGCATTTTTAAATTTGTGTTCTTGTGTGTGTGTGTAGTGGTATGAAAAAGGTGATTTAATTTGGTTACTGGTAGAAGTTTTATCAGAATCAGAATCATACCCAATTCCCCTTTTATTATTCTGACTTACTCCATAAATCATGGATGCCATAATACTCCTATCTATTCCACTCTTCAGAAACTTCTGAAAGGCTTCTTCATATTTATAAATAATTTCATTTGAAGTTTGTGGTGCTTGAGACAACGCTTCTTCTAATTTTAGCTTTTTGTTTTAGCTCCATCTTTTTCTAACGTTAAAGATTTGATTGTATCTTCATGTGCTAGAATTGTTGTCTCAAGTTCACTACATTCTTCAGATTTTGCTTTAAGAAGGCCTTTAATGCTTTTAACTTTTTGTTTTAATTTCTGAAGAGAGGTAAGAGTTTCTGATAAACATGATTCTAAGTCAGATCTAGAAAGTTCAGAAAATACCTCTTCAGATTCTTCATCTGAGCTGCTGGATGTGGTAGCCATAAATGCTACGTTGGCTTGTTCATCAGAGTCAGATTCTGATGATCCTGATTCACTATCGTCCCAGGTGGCCATTAATCCCTTCTTTGTTCTGAAGGCATTTTTCTTGAAGCTTTCTTTCTTAGAGTTATCTTTCTTCAGCTTGGGGCATTCATTTCTATAATGACCTGTTTCTTTACATTCAAAACAGGTAATATCTTTATTAGGTTTACCTTTTGAAGTTGACTCTGATCTATCCCCTCTGGGTCTTGATCTTCTGAAGTTGTTGTTGTTCCTTCTTTTCCAGAGTTGCTTAACTCTTCTGGTTAGTAAGGACAGTTCTTCTTCATCATCAGAGTCTTCAGGTTCAGAGTCGTCAGTATCTGCAGTTTCTGCCTGGAGAGCTTTGGTTCTGTCTGACTTCCGTCTTTCAGGTCTGGACTTCAGCGCCACTGACTTGTTCCTTTTCTGAGGCTCATCCTCCTCTAGTTCTATCTCATGGCTTCTGAGAGAACTAACAAGTTCTTCAAGGCTGATATTGTTCAGATCCTTTGATAACTTCAGAGCAGTAACCATTGGTCTCCATTTCTTTGGCAGACTTCTGACAATCTTCTTAACATGATCTGCAGTCGTATCCTTGTCTAGCACTTTAAGACCTGCAATAAGAGTTTGAAATCTGGAAAACATAGCTTCTATAGCTTCGTCATCTTCCATCTTGAAGGCTTCATATTTCTGGATCAACGCCAGAGCCTTCGTCTCCTTGACTTGAGAGTTTCCTTCATGGGTCATCTTCAGAGAGTCAAGTATATCTTTAGCCGTCTCTCTGTTGGTGATCTTTTCGTATTCGTTGTATGATATAGCATTTAGAAGTATTGTTCTGGCCTTGTGATGATTTTGAACTCACGTTTCTGATCTTCTGACATTTTGCTTCTGGGAACTTCAGCTCCATTTAAGGTTGGAGGTTTGTATCCATCTGTGACAATGTCCCAGAGGTCAGCATCATAACCCAGAAAGAAACTTTCGATTCTATCTTTCCAGTAATCAAACTTTTCTCCATCAAAAACAGGAGGCTTGGCATTGTAAGAATCTTTCTCATTTGAGTGGGCCATTTGTTTTTCTCGCACTGGATCTCTCTACACGGTTAAGTGTTTGATTTGAAAATCAATAACAGAGCCGGAGCTCTGATACCAATTGAAGGTGAGAAAAACAAGAAAGGGGGGTTTGAATTGTTTGAAAAAAATAAGCGCTTTTGCAAAATGAAATCACACAATGATTTTATACTGGTTCGCTTATAACACAAAGCTACTCCAGTCCACCCGGCCAAGGTGATTTCGCCTTCAACAAGGACTTAATCCACTAATCTTGAAAGATTACAAACAACCCCTAAGAGAGAAGAAAATCTCTTAGTCCTCTCAAGTCTACAGACTACAAAGAGTCACTTGAGGAAATCAAATAAAAATTAGATACAAGATGTGTAATCTAGAGTGCTTCTAAGAAAGCAAATATTACAAACTTAAGAACAAATTTTTCACTTGATAAGCAAAAGCTTAGTGAGAACTTTGAAGAACAAAGATGTTTTTCTTGAGCGTGATATGATTTCAGTATAGTTTTGGCTAGTGATTTCTTCTTGTTTACTGAATGAGATTTCTTCTCTATTTATAGGAGTTGAAGTAGAGTTGAAGTAGCGTTGAATCTGTTGGATATTGAGATGTAGTTACGCCATTCCATTAATAGCTTCTGCAGTAGACTTTTTCTCTTAGAAGTGACTACTTACCACAATTAGTATCTTCTCTCTTGGAAGTGGAGATTAACGTCTCTTTCTAATTGAGGAAATCCATTTGCAGAACTTTAACTTGGCTTAAACGTTACTTCATCATGATTAACAATTCTGATTAGAGTCTTTGTGTATCTGGAGAAATCTGGCTTCTGATGTTATCTCTTGAAAGTTCAGATGGCGCTGATAACTTCCAGAGTTTACAGAGGGCATTAGTTCAGAATCAGAGCTTCTAGACTTTACTTAATGTTCAGATGCTTCTGATACTTTGTAGTTTTGTCCAGAGTCAGAGCTTCTTGAAACGAGATTCCTCTTTAGATGCTTCTGATACTTGAGATTTTGCATCTGATCTTGTTTTGCATCTGATGACATCATCAGATTTATTTCTTCTTTCTTTAGAACCCTGCACACTTAGAAACTTTTCGTTAGGGTGCCATTTTTGGTTTCATCCTTTGTTATCATCAAAATCATGGAGTCTGTTGTAGAACACTTTTTGTTCTTACAGGTTGGGGGGTGGACATGTGTTGTGGTGGTTGTTGTTGGTAATATGGTGGTGGTGGTTGTTGTTGGTAATAAGGTGGTGGTGGTTGTTGTTGGTAAAATGGTTGTGGTGGTTGTTGTTGGTAATAAGGTGGTGGTTGTTGTTGTTGGGAATACTGTGGTGGTTGTTGTTGTTGGGAATACTGTGGTGGGTTGTTGTTGGAAATATGGTTGTTGCATCCGGGATCGTCCAAATAGAACGGGTCAGACACAATCATTTCTGGATTGGTATTTGCTCTATACCAATCCACATATTCCCTTGTCGGCTTCATTTCGTTGGGCGCCACCGGAAATTGTAGAACATAGTGGGCACGGTCTTTCCACATTTTACGAAACTCCTTAGCAAATTCCTTCCAATTTTGGGCATACCACTGGTGGCTGACTTTTTTTAGATGCCAAGGTTCCATAGACATTGGGGGCCTGGGATTTCTTGATGCATTCCGAATTGAAGCTTGACACGGTCACTTTGGTGCATCTCCACAGTGGTGAACCGCATTATGGCCGTTTTTGCTGTCCAAACAGCTGCATCTTCGGGGTGGGTGTTGATGTTCCAATCCCAAATATGGCCTCCAAATAAACTGCAAAGAAAAAAGTAAATATGTTATTTATCGAGAATGCATGATATTA
Organism: Lathyrus oleraceus; assembly: GCF_024323335.1. Lineage (NCBI taxonomy): Eukaryota > Viridiplantae > Streptophyta > Magnoliopsida > Fabales > Fabaceae > Lathyrus > Lathyrus oleraceus. The sequence continues at coordinate 319,636,382 of NC_066585.1, read as the reverse complement.
ATAAATCAGTTAGAAGCTGAGTGATTTAGTGATAATACATCCTGTGCTCGGAGACGATCCAACAGTTGACGATAAAATATAATTTTATTTTTGGGGGTGAGACTGTAATCCAGTCCGGTTGTAATGAACCTAAACAAAAAAGATAAATAATATTAGTTACAAATATTTATAGAATAAATATACAAAATGAAATAAGTTCATAAATTTACCTAGTTGCGTAGGGGAAGGAGTAGTCATTAGGATTTTCTGGGGCTAGCCTCGGCAATCTCCACCACCCCCATGTTTGGAGCAAAAAAGCACATCCAGAAAATGTACAGTGCTCATTTTGTGCATTTTTACACAAAGAGCTATATAGGAATGCTAATACTGCAGAACCCCAACTATATGTGCTTATTCTATCAATGTCCCCGAGCAAACTCAAGTACATAAAATTTATGCTATTTCCCGTCCCTTCGGAAATAGCAAGTTCCCAACAATAGCATAATGTAAACCCGGGTTTTTATGACTTTTTCTTGTTCGGAGGATTCCTCAGTCAAAGTTATGGAGTCGTGGTACAATTGTAGGCTAGATAATTTAATACCCTGACCCCTTGCTTTGGCAGACCCCTCACCCTCGACCAGATCTACCCCCAACATTTGAACACATATTTGGTTAGGCTGTTGAACATTTCCGGTCACAGGCTTACCATCTATTCTAAGACCTAAAAGCATGTACACGTCCTCTAATGTGACGGTACATTCACCAGTTGGTAGGTGAAAAGTGTGTGTCTCAGGTCTCCAACGTTCACACAGAGCCAAAATGAATTTGGCATCAATGGTGGCATTTACGACATGCATTACATGACCGAAACCCGCACGCTCTATGTAAGGTACGCACCATGGGTCTGGATAAGGCATTGGGTGTGAACGTTGACGAAATTTCTTGGGATCCTTTAAAAACAACAATATAAACAATCATTATATTGGACTTTTAAAAAACTAATTACAAACATACGAAAGAGGCAATGTTCAAGAAAAACTTACGAATGAGGCAATGTTTGCCCTAGTTCCTCTGTGTTCTTGGCCCATGGTAAGAAGCGACATGACTGCAATGTAGGAAGAAGCTTGGTGGATGAGAAGTTTCGCCTGAGTTCTCTGAATAAAAGTGTTAGTGGTTGATGAAAACTTGCAAGAATGACCCTCTATTTATACTCGTTTTCAAGTAGACTGAATATGCAAAAATGTGACAAGTGTAAGGCATGCGTGGTAGTGTTGGCATGCATTGGTGGAATCTGATGATGCAAAAATGTGACAAGTGTAAGGCATGCGTGGGAATCTTGCAGAATAGGTGCAGACTAGGTGGCAGTGTTGGCATGCATTGGTGCAGACTAGGTGGGAGTTGTCTTGTCTTGGGGAAGACTTGGTGGAATCTGATGATGCAAAACGTGACAAGTGTAAGGCATGCGTGGGAATCTTGCAGAATAGGTGCAGACTAGGTGGCAGTGTTGGCATGCATTGGTGCAGACTAGGTGGGAGTTGTCTTGTCTTGGGGAAGACTTGGTGGAATCTGATGATGCAAAAACGTGACAAGTGTAAGGCATGCGTGGGAATCTTGCAGAATAGGTGCAGACTAGGTGGCAGTGTTGGCATGCATAGGTGCAGACTAGGTGGGAGTTGTCTTGTCTTGGGGAAGACTTGGTGGAATCTGATGATGCAAAGGTGTGACACGTGGAAGGCATGCATGGGAATCTTGCAGAATAGGTGCAGACTAGGTGGTAGTGTTGGCATGCATTGGTGCAGACTAGGTGGTAGTGTTGGCATGCATTGTTTTGTACAGTGTCAGACTGTACAGGTCAGATTAGAAGTTAAGTGTCACAGAGATAGTAGAATCCAATTTTAGCTTTGATATCCCCCAATAATTTATTTAACGGTTGAAATTTGACTTTCAAATATTTATTTTAATGGTTTGGGTAATCGATCTTAAATTCACCAAAAGTTTATTTGATTGGAATAAAAAAATAAATAAACAATAACTGATATCAATTTTTGGTGTCTAAATATATTTCTCGAACACATTTACATTACCATAACAGTTTTTCCTAGTTGAATCACACAACGTTGGAATATCCTGTGTTGCATCCTTATCTGATTCTGGTAAACCATCAGGTATGGTCTCGAATTGATAATCTGGGAGACCTTTCACAAACTCTTCTCCAAGAGATTTAATCAAACGTTTGTGGTTGAACTCGGTGTTGACAAAGGTTATGTGGAAACCGTTGCAACGGAAGAGTTTGGCTAACTGCATGGAAGGATTCACATGACCCTGTGCTGGAAATGGTACGAATACAGCATGTGGTTTTTGGGTTTGATTAGGACTGGAATCCATTTTAGATGTGGCTTTTGTGATTTCAAATGTTAATTCTATGAGTTCACTGTATGCTTGTGAATAAATGTGGCTTTAGTTCTCCCTTGTTTTCGTTTAATCACTCCAAATATTTATCCAACATTTTTTATTTACCACCCCCTTGAGAGATGCATTGTCCTCATCAAAATGGGGGGAAATATGGATAGGTGGATAGGTTGGCATGCGTGGGAATCTGCCAGACTTGGTGGTGAAGACTTGATGGGGAACAGGCATGCATGGGAATCTCTGAGACTAAGTTTCAGGCCTATCGTATGCCTTGTTCCCATGTCATTGCAGCGTGTTCACACAGCCACTTCGATGCATTATCGCTAGTGTCTCCAATCTACAAAGTTGCAACATTGCTCAATGTATACGACAATCCCTTTCCGGTGGTAGCATTGGAGGCGTATTGGCCAGAGTATGACGGGGAAATTGTTTGGCACAACGAATCGATGCGGCGGAATAAAAGTGGTCGCCCAAATAGCAGGCGCATTAGAACTGAAATGGACGTCGCAGAGAAAATGCAGAGGAAGTGTAGCATATGTAGACAACTAGGGCATAATAAGAACAAATGTCCATATCGTGGATCTAGTTCCACAACTTAGTTTTCACTTTCATAAATCTGTGTACCAAAATCATTTTAAATTAAAGTTTACTTTTTATTCCAAATAGAATGGACACTTGAACAACAAACACAAACATCTAACATTACAACACCAATTACTAAAACAAAAACAATACTGGAACAAAAACAAGTACTAAAACAAGAACAAGTACTAGAACAATAACAAATACACAACAACATGACAAACAACCATTAAAATCTAAGAAATTACAACAGTTAACACTATGTCGTCTGATCCATGCATCATTTGGATGCAATCAATGTCGCTTTCACACTTCAACCCACCACGTATCGTTTCTCCAGTTTCAAATGAGAACCTTGTTCTAAGCCTCTGAATCCTTCTGATGACTTCACCAGGTTGGTAATCTCCCTCTAACCAAGACATCAAGGACCTTTTTAGTTGGTCCAACGAACGGATGTTCCAAATTTCATCTCCATTGGAGGTTTCAAAGGCGAGAAAATAACATGCCCATCCCTTTTTAAGATTACTGGTTCAGGATCCGGCGCCTTGATGATGTTCGCTGCCATGACGACGGTCTTGGGGATGCCATGAACTCAACTTGATACAGAAAGTGATAGGAAACAGTGGTGAAGAAAATGCAAGGAAATAACACTTTATTTATAGGAAAAGATCTGGGTTGACACCAGTCTACCTAACCCTAATTAGTGTCGCACTTGATTACTTAATCTTATAGGGAATTAGGGTTTCAATTAGGTCATAACTACCAAACTCTAATTATAACCGATCAATAAACCCTAATTATAATTGATAAATTAACCTTACATGATTAACCCTAATTCTTCCAAAAAATTTTAAATAATAATAATTACTTATAAATTAAATTATTATATATATAATTAATATATATATATATATATATATATATATATATATATATATATAATATATAATATATATATCTTGTAAATAATTTATTTATATATATGTGTTAATATAAATTAATATAATTTAGAAAAAATATAAATTCATAAATTAAAAAAAATTAAAAAAAAAAAAAAAAAACATATTTAAAAAAAAAAAAAAAAAAAAATTTAAGGGTAGGCGCCACTCCTAGTGGCGACTTGCCCTACCCTTTAAGGGTAGGCGCCAACTAGGGTAGCGCCCATGTAGGAAACTAGGGCAAAAATTGCCCATTTTGGTAATTTTTTGGAAAAAATGGATATTTTTGAAATTTTTTTAAAAATTCTGGATATTTTAAAAAAGAATTCCTTTAATTTAGCCACAAAGCTAAGAGTTTTTTTTAATGAATTAAAACTATAATCTTATGAGAATATAATTTATAAAAATATTATTGTTAGGAATTTTATTCAAATCAATGTTTTTAGCAAATGCAATAAGTTTTCAAAAATATTTTTAGTTTTTATTTTAATTATATTTCAAAAATTAAAAAATAAACGTGTTAAAATAATATAAGAGTGAAAAGTTTTGATGATTGTTTTGTATTCAAATGAGAATGTAAAATTTCTATCTTTGACATGAAAATAAAAATCATAAAATTCATGATCAAATCATAAGCTCAAGATTAAAAAATGCTTTAAAATATTTAGAATAATTTTTTTTTAAAAACAAACAAAAAATATTTGAATTTCAATTTCATATTCTTGAAAATAATATTTATATCCATAAAACAGGCATTCTTAATATTGTATATTAAACCCGACTTAAAAATAATTCTTGAACTAGGGTTTCTTTTCTTTAAAAAGATAAACTATTAAGTACTTAAAAAATATTTGAATGATAAACTATTAAGTACTTAAAAAATATTTGAATGATGATACTTAGAGATGGTATAAGATACAAAGAGATACTTTAATATACTCTAAATTAATATAAAAAATATTATAATATATTTATAGTTTTTTATTCTAAAAGTTAATGAAATATGTTTTTGGCCCATTAAAGATAAGTTGGATTTCAGCATCTATAAATATGTATTTTTATCACTATTTCAAGAATAACCTTTAGAATATAATATAAATGAGAGATGAAAGAGATGGAAACCCTAGAAAAAACTTAGAGAGAAAATGATAGAAATTCATATGATTGTATTTTTAGAATTCCATAATCCTTTGAAGATATCTAAGGGGATTGTGAAACACTTATAAATATATTGGTCTTGTGTAATTCATATATATATATATATATATTATATATATATCTATATATATATATATATATATATATTATATATATATATATATAATCTATTATATATCTATATATATATATACTATAGTATATATATTATATATATATATCTATATATATATATATATAGTTGGAGAATTAGAAACTACTTGGGTAGAATACAATGTCTGTTCTAGGGAACTTGAGTGACTATTTTTGTGTAACTCATTTGTAATCTTTTGTAATAACTTTTGAAAGTATGGTGAATAAGAGAGATGCCCCCTCTCCCATAGAATAGATCGTTGATTGAATTGGATAGATAAATTTCTTTATTTTCTTGTCTTCTATCTTCTTTTGACTTGTTATGAATTTGCTTTCATTTTTTTACAGGTTATTCTGTTTCTTTAGGCCATTTAT